>NC_133817.1:11066515-11331515 GCF_043250625.1 Sebastes fasciatus
TTTTTTTAATAATAATCGACTAATTCCCAGTGATTTTCAAATAGTATTTTTGCTTGGAATGCACATCCCTACAATGGACAATCATGCGATTAATCAATATTAAATATTTGAATAGATTGACAGCCCTAAGAAATATATAATAACGCCAAATTCATCTCAATTTCCCCGGCGTTTGAAAAGCTGTTCCAATTGTCACCAGGTGACGAATAATGACCTCTTTGGTGTTCCATAAGCATTTACTTATCCGACGCCCCTACCAGCAGGACGGTATCGAAAACCATTACATAATCATTCAAGAGCAGCCGCCTCTATGGTTAAGTTTAAGCTGCATTTCGGCAACTAAAACGACTTGGTTAAGGTTAAGAAATGATTGTAGTCATGGTTAAACAAGATCACAAGCGTGACAGACGGGTTTTTTGCACTTGCACTCGTCTTATGCAACAGAAACGCTCTCATTCATCAATCTATGAAGCTGCCTGCACCGGCTCCATGCAGGCTTGCGTCTCAGCCGAGTCTCACACCCGTTAACCTGCGACCTGTGGCGTTCATTTCGTCTATTTTTTTCAACAATACGTGCGTAAAGGCGAGGTTGGTGCCCAATGAAACACTACTACTTTACTACATTACTAGAATTCACTACATATTTTACGGTTTTATCATTCATTTTATCATTTAATTATCAAACTGTCATCATATTATCTTTATTTTCTCATTATTTGACCTTGTTCTTTGCTTTTATTATTTCTGATGGCATGTTTTCTCCCTTATTGCTGTTTATTTATTGCTTCTGTTAATGTGTAAAGTGTTTTGAAAAGTGGCATATAAATAAAGTCTCGTCCTCTCACCTCTCTCTTGAACTTTACCACAGCCTATAGGGAAACTGAGCCCTGCACAGACAGTTCGGCTGCTCCTTCGCCGCTCGAGGCTTTGAAATGCTCGGACCACACGGAACCGGTACAGACAGTTGCTTCAGTGTTGCGTGAACGCTGTCGTCACGAGATTCTGATGCTGACGTGACATTTGCTCTCTGGACTCATGGACCAAAGTGGAGAGCCCAACCGACCGACATCCATCCATACATTCATGCTGCCACACAGCAGTATACTGTAAATACATGAACATGCTCCTCCATAATGGACCCAGATGCAAAACCATCAAGCAACACATTTTACTTCCTCTCTGCAACGAGGAAACAACTGTACACTGAATGCACGGCACATTATCGAAAGCTGCAAACTATTCTTAGTGGGAGAGTAGGCGTCTTGCCCTGTTTCTGCAGGGCTTTCATAGTGGGATGAGCATAGCAGAGTGTCTGGCACGTTGAATGCACACACACACACACAAACACACATCTACAAACAAAAGCACAGCAAATTGCATCTATTCACTATTCACAATTCTTCTCTCACACACACACACACACACAGCCTCGCTCCTTCTCCAGCAGGAGAAGTTGTGGCCCTGGATTGGCTGTAATTGCCGGTGTCTTTGCTACACCAGCAGAGCCTTTGACAGTATCCTTGATGCGCTAACTTACTTATTAAACGCTGGCAACAGGCAAGCCTCCTTTACTCCCAGTAAAGCTTCCATACTGGCAGGAATGGATGAGATAACGCTAAGAAATTAACAAGAAAGAAAAGATGGGAAAAGGAGCTGAAATGTAGGAAGAGCGAACACAGAAAAAGAAACATTTGAGGATAGATTATGAGAGTGTGTGTGTGTGTGTGTGTGTGTGTGTGTGTGTGTGTGTGTGTGAGAGGCTCGGCACGGAAAAGCAGCAAAGCACCTGCAGGCTGAGACTGAACTTATTTCAGCTGTGTTTCCACCAAACTGTCAAGCACATTTTAGGGCCAACTTTTGAAATGTCACCAAAAAAAAAAAAAAAGAAGGAATTACTCCCATTTCTAACAGAAAAGGTTAAAGTGAATAAATGCATTTCCTGAGCAAGTAAATAAAGGTAAATGCATCCATAAGAAGAAATAGAGCTGCGTAAAAATTGATTCAGGTAATGTTTACCATAAAACAACAAAATGCACACGGTTAATGCTCCAGTAATGGCCACAACGGGCACCTCATACATAAGAGTGGCCGCGGCTGTGACCTTTCTGGGATGTTGTGGTGGGCAGACGACATTTCAGACGGCCCAAAGTCACTTCTCAGCTGTTCTGCCGTGAGATTGAACCATATTGGACCTATCATACCATCGTTATTCTTTAAGGCCATAGACTGTATATAAGAAGTGGACGTAGTCACCGTGATGTCACCCAATGGTTATCGGGAGCTAAGTACAACCGAATGCGAGGCGATCAATAAGGTTATAATTAACATTCATGAACTGAAAACAATACTGTGAAAGGGTTAAAGTTCTACGCCAAAAACACGGACAACTCCCGACCTGATACACCGATCCCGACCAAATACAAAGGAATTAGCTCAAGGCGTTCCCGAGATATCACGAGAATGGGACGGACATGAGGTCGGAGTGACCTTTGACCTTTGAACGCCAAAATCTATCATCCTTGAGTCCAAGTGGACGTTTGTGCCAAATATGAAGAAACTCCCTCCAGGCGTTCTTGAGATATCGCATTCACAAGAATGGACCGGACGGACAGACAACCCAAAAACACAATGCCTCCTTCCATGGCTGTCGCCGGTGCGGAGGTATAAAAACGTGAGGCACTCAGCAACGCAAAAGCAGCGTGCGAAATAACCCTCATTGAAATCAATTACAAGAAGCCGCCCCAGGCTGCTAGGAAGCGCTCTGTTTAATGGGGCCTAAATGTGTTTCAGTTTCTATTAATCGGATCCCTTCTCTGTCAAAATAAATGATGGGATGATTTCTGCCTCAAACTTTGCTTTTCCCTTTAATTTGATACACAATATTTAGTATGAGGCTTTCACAGCTGTAGCACACTGGGTTGTACTCACTGCATTGAAACACAGGAAGCACAGATTGTAACACAGATCACAAGGAATCATATTAGCCAGTCGCAGCCTTCACATCCCTCTCAGGCATTACTTCCATCTAATTTGTCTGTAATTAGATGACCAGGATTCATCCTGCTGGGTGATTAATTGCTCACAAAGATGATGAGACCCCTCCTCAGGTAGTAACCATGGCGATAAGCGTGGTGCACTTATGTAAAGGAGGAGATGTCGGATCGACACACACACAAACAAACACACACACACACATGTACGATGTGTCTTTTCCTCTCAGATGATTCGATGCTTATTTACATACATGATCCACAATCTGATTCAAAATCAGTTAACAGATTTGAAGATAAACAATCCGTGACGATTTTGAATATTTCCTCGCAAGTTGGCAACATGGATAAAATCTTTTATCACGCACAAGTCATTTTCGTGGTCATGCTACAAAAACAACGTTGACCGCTTTGCTATTTACTTGCGTTGCCGTTTTTTGGCCGGCTCTGCAGCGCGAGCGTGCATGCAGAACGGCGTCCCTTTGCCCGGGCCGGTAGCGGCATGGAGGGAGACGGGCGCCAGGTCTGCATGTGTGCCGCAGAGTCGGTTGAGGATCGGCAAAGTTTCACTTTACGTGATGATGCGTTATCGATTCCACTTGACGAGGGCAGCGTCAACCACAGGTGCTTTCCCCGTGCGCATTAGTTTTTTCATTCAGAGAAAATGACTTTCCTGTTCCCGTCATGATATCAATGTGCACGCAGCACGTGTATCCAGCCGGAGGGAACATGCTCTGTGAGGTAAAGTGAAAATTAAAATAAAAACTCAACTAACATTAGTCTAACGTAGTTTTAAAATGTTTTTCCATATGTTTTCATGTATGAAAAGAGCCCAAATGAACACTGTAAGCAGGCAACTTGATCACTATAAGCAAATTATTTAAACAGTGTTTGTATTGGAACGATTCTGTCCCGAGCTTTTTGATCCATATAAGCGGTTGATCACTGTAATTAATTGCCTTGCCTTGCTTACTGTAGGCTGTTACTCTGTGCTGCTTTTTTAAATAAGTAACAAGGTTGGTGGTTACAGTATTGTTGCTTGTTTTGCTGTTAGCTGTTGTACTTGTGGAGTCTAATGTTTTATTCTGTGTGGGAGTTTAGAAATTTGCCCAAGATTTATTTTTTTTTGACAGCCGATATCAACTTTTGAAGATTTTCCCACAGAATCTAGTTTGGGAGTTGATTTTTATTTTATCAATGAAGCCAACATCACACACAAACATATGCACCTCCACATGCAAGAGCCCACTGTATTTGAGAATTGTCTGTGAATATAAAAGTTAATGTAAAAGCTCCCGTGTGTCACTTCATAAACCATTTCGGGCTAAAAGCCTCTTGTTGTTGCCCAAACACCGAGCTACAACAGCCCATTAGCATCTCTGCAAATGGTAACATCTGGAGCACGTCGGCATCCATCACACACACACGGCAACAAACACACACACTGTGCACACACACACAGTAACAGTTTTGAGTGGCATCTCATCCCAACTCTGCGAGGAGCTACTTACGGAGTCAAGATGCGATGAGAGCCTCCTATCACTTCTAACCCCCACAGCTCCGACAGATGATGTGATGATACAAACATGCTGACACACAAAGCCCGGAGATTATGGAAATGAATGGAGATGGCTGACCACGCTGTATATGCAAGAGGCAGCCGCCGAGAGTGGGACATTATACATTGAGATACAGACGCCTCGGGGGGTCTCGAGGGAGCTGTTATGGTTGGAGCGCAAAGCAAATATTGAAGTGTTTGGTTTGCAACAAAACATTACCACTGAAAGCGCAGTTATTTAACAGATATGTGAGTGTGTGTGTCACAGCGAGCGCCGCGCCAGATGACAGAGCTTTGGGGGGTATGGATGGAAAATGAATTCTGAGCAGCTTTGTGCAAAATTTGAATACAGATTGTGTGTGAAGGCAGATTTTGACATTATTTCTTGTCTTGTATGTTTTTCTCTCCAAAACAAAAAGCCTCAAACACGATTTTTTTTTTTTTTAAGAAAATACATTTCTTTTTGGATTAAAAAATAGTGATGCATGTAGACTTACAAGAGAATTTCATTTGGATTCTGATTGGTTTACAACACGGAGAAAGATTTCTTCACAGCTCAAATAAGAAGAGAAAAAAAGGCTGTCGCTTTTCATGAAGCAGAAGCAGAGCTAATGCTTTCAGAGCAGATGGATGAATGAGTGAAAGGCTCATAGAAAAGTCAGTTCCAGCATATGTATTCTTTTATGCAAAGTGAAAGGGAATAAAAATTGCCATAAAGGGAGATCTTCTTCTTACAGGAAGCATCGGAGATGTCCGGTAATGTCAAGAAGAGGGGGGGGGGTTAAACTGATGTTGTGGTTCCCAGGTTTGCCGTGAGATTCCACAGAGAGACTGTGAGTGAGTGGGCGGGTGTGAGCTTGCATAATCTGCATGTCTTAAATGTGTGTGGATGTGTCGTCTGTTTCTGCATCATAAAAAAGAAAGTCGACGAGGGAGTTGAAGCGATTTGCCGTGCTATAAAGACATGAAGCCAGAAGCAGTGGAGTAATAGTGGCAGCTGCTTGGTGAGTCAGAAAAAACACTTCTACAGATGCTAAACCCCTTAGTGGAGTCCATACATTACAATACACAACCACAAATTTCCCATGTACTGCAATGTAATATCTCTACCGAGCGGTAACCTCCGGTGCTGATGAAGCCAACATGGAAGTGCCAAAAACTGCAGTTCATCAAATGGCCACTTGAGGCTCTAAAAGTGAGTCAATCCTCATAGACCTCCATGTTAAAATGACCACATTTACAGCAGAAATAAACATGTTTACAGCCTGGAACAAAAAACGGTTTTAGTCTCTATAGCTAATTTCCCCGTGAATGACAACTATACAGGGGGTGAATATTTATACAACTCACCCGTTTTAATTATATTAAGGCTTAAAGTTAAGGCCTTTGCACACCAAGTCTGTATTTCTTGTCCGAAATTGTCACAAAAATAAATACAGCCTCACGTTGTGTCGATCGTGTTTAGACGTCGACTTCGGAACAGGATTGATTTTCTGCATTTTTCCGCATCCGTCAAAAGGCAAAAAGAGAGTTGTTTGACCACTCAGAGCCACCGTCCGTGCAAACGTCATCATTCAAAATGGCATGATAAACATTCACTTTGTCTCCCAGCACAAAGAATAAAAGAATACAGAAATTTAAAGAAAGAACAGGCTGGAATCGGGGATAGCACGTCTTTGTATATTTGTACATATTTCTTATATTTTCATTTTATTATTTCTAATTTTAGTGCTTATATTTCTTTACATTCACTGTGTTTATATTGGAGCATTATCGACATAATTAACATGTTACATACTCCTTTATTTCTATTTTCTTACATTTCTTTATCCCAAGATCCCCCCGGGGTTCAATAAAGTATTTCTGATTGTGATTCTGATTTTCGCAACGAATAGAATAACAAAAAAACGCATCGGACTCAGTGTGAAAGGTTTATGTGCGTAACATTTATAATCAGATGACGGATTTAAATAACGCATTTGAAAAATACAGACTTGGTGCGCAAAGACCTTTAGGCATAATTAAGGGCGTGGCCGCTTTGAGTGACAGCTGTCTGAGTGAGAGCTGTCTGCTCTGCTACATCACGGACGGAGGCACCAACTTTGAGCTTCACAACGGCTCTTCAGAGACCAATGGGTGACGTCACGGATACTACGTCCATATTTTAAACAGTCTATGATCTCTACTACTGTATATACTGTACGCTCCCAAAGATGCTGCAATGATGCATGTTGTGTGAGAAAAATATTCAAGCAGACTTACAGTATAAAAGTGTCATGAGGACATGTAGTATCCATTACTGCTCTGTGAAACATTGTGCTGACCTTTGAAAGATGCTATTCATTCTCACATTACCAGAAATGTACTTGATAAGACGGACAAGCACAAACCTTGAAATCTTTACCGACAGAAGTGACACAAAATAAAGATAAAAACGTAACTTAAATTTGTTTGTAACTATGTGGTAAGTAAACAAATGCTGTCCACACAAAGACAGCTTTTGGGAGCGTGACCTTCCTTCCACCCGGCAAAAAAAAGTAGCCACAGCAAAGGTTACAAAATGCAGTATTCATGGAAAGATAAACAGCCTGCAACCATTTGACATTTTTCAGAAAACTTTGTTCTCTTCTGTGAGCTTCTTCTGACGCCATTTTCACTTTCTTTAGAGCCACAGTCCGCCAGCCCGCCTGCCTCTCTGTGTGTCAGATGAAATTTGGAATGCACTACTTTCTCCAAATCAGATCTGCTGAGACCAGCACCTCCACTTGATTGAATCCCAACCTAAATTTCAGCTCCAAAAAGGCCAGCAGCACGAGTGCATGGCCGTACTGTCCAACTCCCAGGTGTGATTGTGACATCAGGGTTTGATGAAAAAAAGACAGCAAAGCTCATTTGACATTCCTTGGATAAATAAAAGGTAAAAAACAAGACTCTACAGCCACGCTAGCAGCTCTGTGGGGCCGTCATTAGGCACAGCGGTGCTTCTCGACTCTGTTTTTGAGCTGCACATGTGCAGTATTGATCGGGCACTCGCGAGAAAATGATGAAGACGGTCGTGTCTAGATGGTAACCCGTAAATTGCGTAATCTGGCAAAAACTTGCAAAAACTCTCACAAGACTTGCTGCCCAATGACCTATCCTTAACCTTTACTATTCGAGATCAATTCCTAACCTTAACCATCTCGCGAGAGTTTTCCCAACTCGTGGGTTACCTTCCAGACACAACCGATAAAGACCAAATTTATGAGCTGAGGCGCAAGTGAGCATTTCAAATATCCTGGAAACAGGAGTTTAGTTTAGTGGCGTTAGAGGATGTGGGTGAAACTACAGATTCATTTACTTCAATCAAAATTAAACATGACAATGAACTTTGGTCTTTGCTGTTATTTGATCACCACTAATCAGTGTTGGAAATTAACTTTTTTGTCTACCTGCCACTGTGGCTGGTGGAATCTAGCAGCCACTAAATAGATTACTGGTGAGGGAAGCAAGTCTAGTAGCCACTTGCATATTTTACCAGCAGTTGGCTGGTGGCTGGTGCAAATTTCCAACCTTGCCACTAATAAATAAAACAATTTGTATAAGGACAAGTAAAAAATTTACTTTGGGCAAGTAGATTTGTGGTCGGGCAAGTGAAAAACAACATCGAACCCTGAACCTGGCAAAACCCGCTCCGTAGGTAGATATAAATGGCTCATTATAAGGTTACAAAAACACAAAGATTCTTATTTTTACACTAAAAAACATACTAATTAATATTATATTCCAGTTCTGCCAATAGATCATCCTTAAATGCATACTGTACTGTACTGTTGTACTAAACATACTGTTCCTTTGAGCTAAAATAGACCTGCCTCATCAGCCTTAATCACAAATAGTGGCTCCTCAACAGAGAAGAGCATCTCATCGTCCCTAATTGAGGCCCCACAGATTTGCTCTATTTGCACACCTGTCATATTAACCGTAATGGAGGTAGGTGGGGAAAAACCTGCAGAAATCAGCACAACTAAAAGATACCTCCCCCACACTCCAAGGTTGAAAAAATAATAATAATCAACACTCTAAAGTCATATCAAGAAAAAAGCTCAATGTTGAATTTGAAGCACCATGAAACCATCAAGTTTCATGCAGGATGCTTTGGAGGTCAGCCAGAATCCGACACTACAGCAGACACTTCTTGGCAGTGTGATGATTACCTCTCCTCACTGCGCTGTCAGGTGAACAGCTACTGAGGGGCACTCGCACAGTGAATCAGCATTTTATCACTGAACACGGATTACAACACGCACTTTTTCAAATTTGGTTGATTGTGTGACAATCCGTGAGATTTATTTTATTTTATCTCCCACCCAGCCACCTCAGCCGTCAGCTAGAACAGAGTCTCACAGGCTGAACTAGAAAACCTGACAAGGGTGTATTTGCCCGAGTGAGATTCTGGTGACTGGTGTGGACACTGGCAGGAAACTCAAGGAAAGATAATTTGAAACTTTGGAATGAAAAACACACCGTCTCCTGGATTGTCCTGTCAAGAGAAAACTGGACTTTATATATATATATATATATATATATATATATATTTTCTACGAAGAGAGCTAAATGTTGTGAGATGTCACAAGCACTTTTATTAAAACAGATATCATATCATATGACATGGTTAAGCTATGTTTGAGACAAATAATTGAAGACTGCTTTTACTCAATCCAATACAAAAATCTAATTATGATATTTTCAACCATTTGTTGTTCTGGATTACTCATCTTAAATCGATCTTTCGGAAGTTGTAGCGGGCTCAGCTTTACAGCTGGAGCGAAGATAGGAGGCTAAATAACGCTAATAACTTGCGCTATATCATTCTAATTTATTTCTTTAAATTAGTTTCCCTGTTTCTCTGTAACATAATGTTGCGTCTATGTGATGTCTGCACTTTTGAATGTTTTTTGGATGGTTCCATTCTGTAAAACCCTCCACATAAAATAGCAAATGCCAGTTATTACAAACACTTTGTGACAGATTGCCTTCATCCCACTGTGAAGTATATTCATTGTGACGGGAACAGTCTCTTTTGCTCAGATATTAAAACATCCAATCTGAAGGGCACGACACTTTGTGTTACTGACTGATTTAATGAGCACAAAAATAATGATATAACGTGATGGAAACCATATGCCAAGGCTATACCGTATTCAACCAGGGCGGCACGTTCAATCATCGTCAACAAAACTGAGGACGAAATGTTGACGAGAAAAATGATGCTGCATCCTTCAAAACATTTCAGATATTTAGCAGATCTATTAAAGTGCATTTGAACGGGATAGGAGCTCATGTAGTATTTCACAGCTGTATATTGATATAAAGGTGAGTACTAAACAGCTCTGAAGGGAAATGGAGAGTAGTTTTGCTTCCTCCTGGCAGCACCATTCTGGATTCAGTGTAGTGCTTCCTCCGTAGGTAAGTCTCCTTATTTACTCGCAGGCAGTAAGACACAGTCCTTTGTCTCTCTTCTCTCAAACTTGAATTGAGGAGAGCTGTTCCTGCCGCAAACAGGTTTTAATTGCTTTAAGCCAATAAGCAAAGGCGAGACGGGGAATGAATGGCTTATGTGCTGCTTCCCGGGCAAAACAACAAAACAAACCCTCCTGCTCGCACAGATTTCCTCCCAGCTGAAATCCAGAGAGCGTCTCATTGTTTCTCTCCTGAGTGAGAGCAGCAGATAGGGAGGTCACAGCGCCGAGAACGACAAGGGAGATAAGGTGAGTGAGCAGATCTTTATTTTGACACGGGCGCGCCCAAGACGCCAATTGCTCAGCCAGAATCAATGCAATCAGTCTTGACGGTTTCAGAGCTTTGAGACTCTGCGCACAAAGAATATAAAATAAATATACAACTAAGTCAACAAAAGAGGAATGACTGTTTCGTTGTTCGCAGTGTATTTTATGCCGAGCACTTATTAATGAGTTTATGGCCTGTAGTTGTCTCTTGTAGCACTGGTGATTAATCCGCCCATCGGGGGTAGGCGACTAGAGACAGGATGGATCATTCTCGGGTCCCAGGGCTTCTTGCCACTTTGTTGCCCTGGTGAGGCCATCTGGGCCAGAAGAAGAGATAATCAGTCACAAGCAAAGCCGCAAGCTTGATCCCATGTGGCCACCTGATCGTCAGTATCCAAACTTTTGTCACCATGCAAGATAAATGCCAGAGTCTGTCTTCTGGTTAGTTTGCAAGGACTTATGAACAATGTGTAAGGAGTGCTGTGGCATTAAAAACTGAGTCAAGACCATAGACTGTATATAAAAAGTGGATATAGTCACCGTGACGTCACCCAGTGGTTTGTGGACTGCCGTTTTGAAGCCTTGAGTTTGGCATTTTGGCCGTTGCCATCTTGTTTTTTTGCAACCAGAAGTGTTTTCCCGACTGATACACATGAATTATTGCAGTGAGCCGCACTTCGCCGCTGCCTGGTGTGTTTTTCGACTTAATGGTTGTGGTCAGCACCAACCATCTTTGCCAACCCTCCCGATTTTCCCAAGAGACTCACGTTTTTCATTGCCCTCTCCCGGTTTTCTCCTGGGGTCACACTTCTCCCATATTCTGTCCCGATTTCTGGAAAATTTTCACACCTTTTTTTTCCCTTTTCGTTATCTTTTCCTGTTTCTGGAACTGAATAGTGTGCTTAATCCCTACTGCTTCCACCAAGATGACAATAGAGCTTCACCAAATGTCCTTTCCTGGCAAAAAAGCAGTCTATGCTCGCGACACAGCTCAGTTTGAGCTCATGTTTAAGCTGCAAAGTCGGGCTTTGCTCGATGCAGCGAAAAACCGGCATGGCGTGGCGCGGCGCAAGCCATTCGAAATAACGGGTTCCAGAGCGCAGTGATGTCGTTGTCAGCGAGAGACGGAGAGAGATGGAGAGTACTAAGAGAAAGAAATACTCAAGCAGGGGTAAAAATGAATAAAAACGGATGAATATTAGTTTATGCCAGAGATTCACATGCAAAGTTCACATCAGAGGGGAGAATTGTTTTCTTTCCTGGGAGTTTAAGGTAAAATCAAAAGTTTAACATAAAAATGCTGTTGCAGTGCACTTATTATTTTGTTATTTTCACTCTTTTAAAGTCACCAGATGCAGGAAAGAAAGTCTCTGAAACTCAGATTTTATCTGGGGGAGGACCTCCAGACCTTTGGTTTTGAAATCCTCCCTTTTTTTTTTAAGCTCTCAAGGTTGACAGGTATGGCATGAACTTGTCCAAACGTTACAGATTGCATGAGGGGAGTAAGACAGACAGCCTCTTTGTATCTATACAGTATGTCTGAACAGGTTACTCACAAGGCACTTGGATGCCATTTAAACATCAGCCCTTGCAGGGAAAAGTGATGTAATTTTCTGGGTCAAGTTATTAATATGGAAGACACGATAGTTTAGAATAAAAAAAACTCATTCAATGTGCAATCTGTTATGCCTCATTAAATCTCAACAGTCTGTTTAAAAATGACTCATCATTAACTCCTGGCTCACAGAGCTGATTCTAGAGATTCATTACTGGAAGACTTAAGACACGAGGCAGCAAAAAAAACGGAGAATATGAAAACGGCATTAAAGCAGAGAGAAGAACAGAGGTTCTGTTCAAAGATTGCTACAAAGCAACTGTCGTTTAACCTCCCGATATCAGTGCTGCAGGCACTTGTGGTGCTGTCATGTAAATTCTTCTCAGTCCTACTCTTTGGAAAGAGAAGAGAAACAATATATTGCCTGAATGGTTTCCACTAAAGCTTAGATGAGGTTGCACATCTGTCATAAGAGCTTACTTCCCATTGTTTTTGCTACAGCTGCATTCTTTACATTCCAGTGGCTGTGAGTCCCTTTGACTCCAGAGAGGAGGGAGGAGGGGACACGGCACTCCTCTGGATTCTGTAAAGTTGGTTTAAAGTTCATGCTAAGGTGTCATTCAGCAACAAAGCAGCAGTGATGTCTATTTTGAAGGGTGTAGGGATGTCACGAGAACCGATACTTTGGTACCAAGTTGATGAAACGTGACAGTACTCGTTTCTACAGTACTGTAGGTACCGTCAGGGCTCAAGACTTACACCGCCCTCAAGGGGATGCACCCTTTTTTTGGCTGGACCGCAGAGGGCCAGCACTACAAACGCAAAAGTCTGTCACTGACTTGAGTGACCGAGTGTTGGAGTTTCCTCATTGCCCGTTGCTCTTTCAAAATGAAAAGGCGGGAACAGTCCTTTGTTTACGTTTACGGTTTTCGCTCATCGGCACATTTCCATCAGATCAGGTGACAGAGGGCGTCTCAACACTTTCCATTCATTTCCTAAGGAAAGCAGGGGAAGCGTCACCCAGTGCATGGTGGGAGTGTTGCGGTGAGTTGGAGAGGGGCTGTATTTGCATAAAGTTAAAAAATCTCATCTTCATGCAGTGAACCCGTCCTGCGCTCCGGCTTGTCTCATTGGCTACTGTGGTCGCGCTTGGAAAGAACCCACGTAATCATCCAGATTTTAACTCCTAAATATCATATTGGGGCGGGCCCGATGAGTCCGCGAACAGTTCAGGAGGTTTAAGACTGGATCCGCAAACCCCTCACAATATCAGATAATCTGGGCCAAACATCGGTACTGACAAAGGTCCCAGACTAGACTTCGCCTCCAAGCCAAAAAAAGTTGAGATATGCTCCATCCTCTGCAACTTTGCATAGGACAGGCCGGTTTTGGATGAAAGAGTGGATGGGTATTGACTGATATGCATTTCACTTGATTAGCAAAGAGACACTGTTTCTTTTTGGAATTAAGTGCGCTAACATCTAAATTCCCTGGAAAATCATCTCATTAAGCAGCGAGACAGAAAGCAAAGAAATGTAACTAATCTGAATTAACAATGTTTTTACTAGATTACAGCATTTGCGTAGTATTAAGCCTATTATTTGTAGTAAAACTCCACGTATGGTTAATGTGTGGAATTTAACAATATACAAACTAGGCCAAAAAAAGCATTAATATTCTAGATGACAGCCTGGTATCTGACAGTTACAACCAACAGCAAAACAGCAAGCTTGTGTAGATATTTCAAACCCGTATCAAACACCACGAATGACCGGGAGCTGCTGTTGGCGGTCAACATCAGCTGCCTATAAACAGTTTAGTACGATTCTTGAATAAAGAGTTTTTATGTGCATTAAGTGGCCATTTCTCCGCTCTGTGGGTCTAGTATTGGGAGGCTCTGAAAACGAGATGACACTAAACCCTCGTCTTTCCTAACAGCGTTGAGACATGAATCTCCACGTGCCTCGGGCCGAGCTGCTGTGATAATTCGCTGAACCAACAGTGGAAACGGCATTCAACAACAAGTAGAAATGCCTCCAGGCTGCACAGTGGCTGCGCTGGAATGTCTTGGACAGAGATGTTTAGGGAACTGTGTATATCTGTTTGACCTCATTAGTACCGCGGGCCAATGCTGTAGAGTCAATGTGCCAAGTCTGTACTCTCCCTGCTACTTTATACACTGGAAGGAAGCTTGTTTGCTGGAATGAATTGCGAGGAGGTGGGGTGGGGGGGATAAGAGGGATCGAGAGAGAAAGAGTGTTTGTGTTTATTTGCACGAGGATTAACTTACACTGTTGGCATGTTGATAAGGGCGCCACAGTTGTAAGATGAGAGGATTTGGATGTTGGAGCAGGAGAAAGTACCAAAAAGCACACTCGCTACACACAGCATCCTTGGCACATTGGCATACTAATAACATGTTGTAAAACTGTAAGACTGTGACTGTGTCGCCTGCTCAGGCAAAGCATGCCATGTTAGACACACAGTGTGAAAAATATTTTTGGGACTATGTTCCTTTACGTCCTTGAATATATAAAATCCCAAAGGCAGGCACCAAAATTCTTCCGTGCACATGCTCTTCGTGCATGCAGACCTGCACACATACGGTGAACACACCATATCTCCCACGCAAATAAGTGCAAAACCCACAACTGTAATGTGCAACGACAAGAGGCCAGGACTCGTATTCATCCTCCAGCGCTCGTGAAAAGCATTCAGTGGAGAGAGGAGAGCGTTTTAGAGAATGTCTCAGTGCCTCTCTGCACAGATGTTCATTGTGTGAGTTAACTGAAGAAGGCACATTCAGTGTGTACCAGTCAGGAAAATACAGGTAGGTGCAACAGAGAAGGCCAAATTGGTTTTGACAATAGCCCCGTTTCCACTGCAGGAACTTTCCCCCTGAGCTAGGAACCTTTTGAGGAGCTCATTGCGTTTTGACCACAGGGACCAAGGCCTAAATTAAATTGCAGTGACATTTTACGAGGCCTTTTTACCCCCAAAAAGGCCCTGGCCCTGAAAGTACCAGAACTTTCAGGGTGGAGTTTACAGGGATGACCGTTGCCGATTGGTCAAACACACACACAGCGATGCTGCTTCAACGGCTTCAACTCGTATACCACTTAATTCATAAACAAGGAAGCACTCTAGTATCGATTTAGGACCAAGCGCCCAGTGACCAAATGGTCCAAAAAGACTTTTTCCCATAGACTTATATTGGGAAAGAGACGTCTGTAACTCAGCGGATAATTTTGTTTTAGGTAAATCAACTTCCCAGTATGAACACTTGAATAGCCTTTATTTAAATCATTAGATCTTAAAAGTTGTAAAATGCACTAAGAGCCGAATCCAGAGTTATTTCCCTTCCTCCCTTCATATGAATGAGCCCCAGACCGAGGCTGGAACCCCTGAGCCGCGGGGTTAAAGGAAACGCTACTGTGCCTGCTCTATGGGCCCAATGGATGCAGAAGGTCGCCGGATGATCCGGGTACTTTATCACTCGACAGTTGAGCCATTTTGGCTTCATGCGTCACTGAGCAACTCTCATAGGAATGAACGGGAGCCCGCCTACAACGCTGTATCCAATTCTCTTTACACATCCATGTTTGGGACCATTTTAGGACGAGGGGGGAACATTTTTCTTTGTTTGGGAACATTGAAAGTAAAGTTAGGCTCTGATTGTTTCACGGCGATTATATTCTAAAGAACAAATAAATAACCATCAAACACTCAACAGAAGATTTACTTTGGAGACAGATGCTCTTAGACCTTCTTGGTGGAAACCTGTCTTATGTAGAGGAAGTGGAAGTCTTGGTAGGCCAGCAGCATTGCATTGTTGGCTATACCTCATATGTATGGATTAGATACAGCACATTTATTAAGCAGTCTGAATGTAGTCATTAATGATACTGATTCATCCAGGGACAAAAGTTAATGGTTGTAAAGGACCTGGAACCACATCAAAGGCCTCCCCTACAATATTGTGTAGAAGCTGAATAGGGAGTTGTTTAATAGTAAAGAGATGCTGCGCTCCACGCAAATTGCAACAGAGAATTATACTCAACACAATCACCATCAGCTGGAGCTCTGGTGTGTGGATGTCAGCTCAGTAATGCCCCTGAGTGGATCTATTTAATACATTAACATTTCCATTCTCCTCCGGAGGCCCTAGCTGCCGGCTCGGGGCCACTTCACAGTAAACAAGGGTCCTATTTAACCCTGGGACACAATTATGTTACTGGCACTCAACCAGAATTGTAGCCCTACCGTTAATTACATCAGGCCCAGAATCAGGGATGCAATGTACCGAACTAGGGTTGTCATGCAGACATAAATAAATAAATAGATAAATAAACTAATAAATAAATAAATAAATAAAATATAATAATGATTAAATACATGTAAAAATACATTTAAAATAAATAAAGAAATTCAAAAGTTAATTAAATGTAATAAATAAATAAAAGGGAAAATTAAATAGAAGAGTAGATAGGGGAAGTAATTCAAAAATAAATAAATAAATAAAGAAGCAAATTAAAACATAAATATCAATTTGTGTCAGATTTTATCAATTAATTAATGCTTACATTTATTATTTGGTTCATTTAATGACATATTTATTTATTTATCGAGTAATTTATTTATTAATTTTTTTATTTTGGCAGGTTCTGTCCTACATAAAAACTACTCTGCTTTATGTCCACACAGCTCGGGTGGCTTTGCTCTTATTCAGCCGAGCATCTTTTCAGGGGTGGTAAAGCTGTGACTGGCACCGAACTCCCATTTGGGACCAACCCGGCGCCAAGGCTTTTCCTGCAGCATTCGATCACGGATACAGAAAAAAACACCATGTAACTCCTCTCAGCATGAGGTCTGGGTGTTACAGGGACCGGATGACAACACCCACAATGTCCAGTGGCACAGGAAGCGAGGAGGGAAGTGAAGGTAGGAGAGCAGCAGAGAGAGACCGTGTAGAACAGCGAGTGGAGCGATAGAAAGGAAGCTTAGCGATGCGGCCCTCATTTGCCACGCCTAATCAGAATAACAATGGGTGCTTTCAAGTTAGAATAATAGAGACCCATCACTCATCATAATGGCTAGAAGCATGGCTTGGTTGGGCTAAACCCATACAGTCTGCTGCAGGAACCAGGGGAGGCTCACATAGAAGTCAGGCTGTGGATTGAAGGAGCGGCTAATAGAGGCGCTGGTATAGGCCACTGGACTGAAGCCAGAGGCTACTGGACATTTTAACAAGCGTAGAGAAGCCAGTGTTACAAAGGAGCAGCATTAAATTCCACCACAGCAGTCAGACTTCACTTTTTGAGAAAGCAAACACAGTAATGCCGGGCACACACTACACGAGAATCAAGCCGATTTGGGGTCCGACAATCGTCAGCAAAGCCCAGAATTATTGATGGTTCTAAGGATCATCCAGCCAGATATTCCTGTGGTGTGAGGTATGTTAAGAGTATTTTTTACATCCCCCGAATGGCTTGGAAGTCCACCCTGGACGCACCGATTTCAAATCGCAAATATTAAACATGTTCAACATTTACAATCCTATGATATCCTGTTGTGTGTGGGGAACCCTGAGGACAGTCGATGACGCAGTCACGTGGGAAAGGACACTGAACACGTTAGTTAACACTGGCTAGTTAACTGTCCTGCAGTAAAGTCAGTCAAAAAGAGAGTTGTACAATATTGGCGAAGCGTTTCGGAGATGGAGAGAAAAGGTTGCTAATAGTTAAGCCTTCTGCTAACCGCAGCCGTGAGCCATTGACTGTTAGCCATTTATGAAACATTTATTGTACGATATTGTAGCTCGCTAGATCTCAAATGTATGCGATATTGATTTTGGCACCCAACCACACAGCAAGGTGACATTTTATATGCGTAACTTTAGCCCATTACTCTGAGGTGCTTCGTGTTTGCCTCCAGTCTCTCCTTTGTTTTGCCTCCAGCTAATACTGTGACGTAATCATGACATCGGCTGTAAAAGGGTCTATAGACGGACTGTTAAGAGACCAGAAACAAACTCATATACCACCCTGAAAAAAGCAAGATAACCCAAAAAGTTTAACAAATAAAGCATGGTATGCAAAGAGCGACTCGAGGGAGTAAAAAAGAATACTGTTTGACCCAAGTGACACGAGAATCTGAAAGAAAATTAGCGCACTGAGATTGTGAACAAAAGAATCATTAAATAAAGGGGAGACAATGCGAAAAGCTTCTTATTCAGCGCACAAGCTGTCTCTTCTGTGGTCAGTGCACAAAGTCAACTGTTTGCATGAATGTGAGTGTTAGGTACGATTAATTCTCGACGAGCAACAGGAGAGTTGTAAACATTGACCTCTCAATGTAGCTCCACTGAAAAGACTAAAAGGCACAAATCCCATATTTATGCCCGAGGAGTAAGCTTCAGGGGAGAACAGGAGGACGATGATTGTGCCTTCAATTCTCTTTTCATTCTCCTCATTTCATTTAAGTCCCCACTGCCTTAACACTGAAAGGAAATTATCAAAAGGGAGAATAGAATAAGAGAGAGAGAGCAGGGTGAGGGAGTTAGAGAAAGGGATATTAATGAAGGCAAACAGCAGCGCGGGAGTGAAGGGAGGGTAAAACCAGGACGTTTTTTTGTTAATTGTTGGAGGAAGTCAGGCGACACTTGGCGTCCCACTTTTTAAAGGATGTTGCATTGGGGCTGGAGGGAGAGAGGCCACACACTCCCTTGACCTCAGTCTAATTACTGCATACCTTGTGGTGAATAACAGCAGTCCTGCAGAGACTCATGGGAGAGATGAGGACGATGGGATGCCAGGCGGCTGCCTGGTGCCTTTCCTACCTCCCTGTGGTTCAACAGTAGCACAGCGTGGCTCTGCTGTCCCGGCGGCTATACAACAACTTGTGGGGAAAAGTGTGAGTGTGTGTTCCCCACTCTCTTCATCGCACCCTTCCCTGGCATAAAATGTAGAGATATGAGTTTCTAAAATTCAATAGATTTCAGGACTGGATCTCGCAGTAGCCCAGAGCGGGATGAGTTTTCAATCAGCAGTCGAGTCTAAGTTTTTGCTTTCTACTACAAACGCCGAGCTCAGAATGTCTGACTCAACTGCGCTGGGAGGATGGAGTCAAAGAGGGCATATTTTGGACAACATATTTTCACCGTGCGCGAAGCTCCAGAAGCACAAAATCAATGTTTAAAGAAACCAAGCACAGGGGAAAGAAATAACAGCCAAGAGCCACGGGTTATTCAGAACAGAGCGTGACCACAGTACAGTATGGCCAACAGCCCAGAGACTCTTCTGCATTTTACTCTGGCAGCAGGACAAACAAGACAGCCATCCAACACAAAACATCGATTTTAACCTCAGACTTTGCATTGTAAGCTAAACTGTGGGGAAAAAAAGGACCGGAAAACACAACTGATTTCACATAAGCCATTGTTAACTTAATCAATCACTGTGTAGTGCAAGGCGTAGTAGTCCATCTTTAGTATTAAATACTACATGATGCTACATGTGGAACGGCAACAGTGTTGACAGAGCTAACAGTAACTGTGTTATGGTGGTGCTGTTGTTGAATGCAGGAAACAAAGTCTCTGAAACAAATTTTTTTCTGGGGTATGACACCCAGACCCTCCCACTTTGATTTCGAAATCGAATCCTCCCTATTAAGGTTTGCAGGTATGGCGGTAACCGCCGTTTGAGCTCAGTGCAGAGCAGCGGCCATTAGCTGTGCCAGTGGGGCATAACTGAGAGACTCACATACACTAAAACACACGCACAGCCGGCCCGGCTTCGTAAACAAAGTACAGAGAAGCTTGAATTACAACACACAGAGGGAGAGTGACTTCATTCTCTGCTCAGGTAGACATTACTCCTCTATATCTTTACATAGACAATAGTTGTTTGCCGCTATATTAACGCTCTGAATTTCAAATTTAGCACCTCAAATATGATCTAATCTGTTATGTTCTGTTCAAGCAACAGTCCAAATCCCAAATATAATCAATTCATAATAATACAATTATGGAAAAAGCAAATTTGAGAAGCTGGAATTCACCACATTTTTGGCACTTTTGCTTGATAAATGACAGACTATTAATCAAGATTGTGTAATTGATTAATCAACTAACCATTTTTAGTACTACATTTAGGTTTGATTCACTTGGACTAACTTGGATATCCAAACACCCACACTCGAATGCAGCTTACTCTAAGTGGCTTGGTTGGTCTCTTGAAAGCTGTCAGTCGATAAACGACTCACACCTCAATGTGCTTTTATACTATGATGACAATAAAATAAGTAGAAAGACAGAGGGATGATTAAGTGGAGTGATCACACAATTAACCTTTTTTCACACTGAAAGCCTCTTGGGCACGGATTACAATCAAAGGTGAGCGAGTGACAATAGATTTTCCTCCATTTCCTCCTTTTGTTTGCTTGGATAGTGAAAGAGGCGGCGAGTATTACCATGGCAATCATAGTATATTAATCCTTCACACTGTCAACCTTGACGCAACCAGCGACCTGCAACACTCATTGTAGTCGTAAATGTGTCATTTCAGTCCAGACGCAAACGTCAAGAGCGCGGAGTGAATGGGTAAAGATTGAGATTTAGAATAAAGGGTCTGACTGTGTGACACATTTGAAAGATTAGTAGTTCAGCTGCTTGCCAAAAAAAAAAAAAAGACAATCTGAGTCTGTGCCAAGTTTCAAAGCACTCTCTTGCTGGCATGAAAAAGGAACAAATGGACAAATGAATTGTGTCTAATTGAACAGATCATTGTCTAACTCAAGTGGAGGTTTCATATACTTCAGGTACACGATGTGAAAACACTCAAGCTGGATCACAGCCTAAAAATCAGCTGTACATTTTGTTTCAATTTTGAAGATCTAACAGATTTGTTGTCTCTATCATATTATTGGCCACTTTTGATATACAGTTCCAGATCTAGATAACCAAAAAAAATTAAACAATAAACTCAAAAAAGGCATATGGATAAGTCAAATTTGTTGTCTGTTATCTCAAAGATGCAGAATTTACACGACTTTGCACGGCAGCTGGATTCTTACAAGATCACGTGAGAATCCCAGGATCATATATCACACGAAAATCCATCTTGTCAGTGTTCAAGTAATGCGTTTGTGTCCGGCAAGCCAGACCACGGACCAATCAGCGTCCCGTGAGGAGCTATTGGCAGCTACGGCCATGGCTTAGGCGATGTGTGAGGCGTCAAGGAGAGGCGCTTGATGGCTCTTAAAGAGGTTAAACTTAAACTTTATTAGATTCGTCACATAAGGGTACATGAAATTTGACCTCTGCATTAAACCCATCCTTAGGACCATTTAACGCATCTTAGGAGCAGTGAGCTCGAGCCCGGGGAGCAATTTGGGGTTCAGTGTCTCGCTTAAGGAGACATGTAGACATTAGGTACCACTGAGCTACAGCCGCCCCGTTAGCGTAGATGCTGCAATAGCATCAGTTACATCAGAACTGGAGAGTATTTCCTCATTGAAGGAAAAGCAAATTACGGCAGTGAGGGCTTTTCTCGATGGGAAAGATGTTTTCGCTTTTCTCCCGTGTCCGACTGGCTGAGTTTGATTGACAGATGGTTCATCCAATCACCTGCCAAGTACTTTTTGAACGTGCGTGCCCTTTTCCAGCTTCCAATGAAGGCTTCTCAGATGGCGGGTCAGGTTCTAATTTACTATGTACATCCATTTACTATTCCTTTGAGAATCGGTCGAAAGTTTCATCAAATTAAAGCAAAACCCTGCTTTTCATTTTCTTTTTGTAATAATTTTAACTTAAGCTACAACAGTGCTATACTAAATCATTTTGTTCGCAATAATGACAGAAGCAAGGCAACTTAAAAACAAAGCGACAACTTAATCTCATTTCAACTTTTCTGGTGGAGGGAAAATTCAATTTTTTAAAACAATGGAATTTGTATTATTTTTCATCACATAAAACGATGCCTCATTTGTCAAACGGATACTCTTATTACTGGAGCATTTGTGAAGAAACTTTTCATTTAAATAAAACAATAACCAAACTCGGCAAAATTAAATCTAATGGGACTTAAAACCACGTACAAATGAATCAGAGAACAGGCTAAAGGAAGCATAAGCTGATGCCTAAAAACGTGTCCTTTATCTGATGGACTGAGTTAGAAAACAGGAAACAGCACTGCTATGGTTGTCAATCAAATTAAAACCAGAATAGTGTGAAAAGCAGAGTGCCACCCCTTCTCCCTCTCGCTGTCTGTCAGCTCCCTCGTTTCCGTGCATCTATTGAGCATCAGGTGTGTCTCTCTCTCCGTCTCGCGGCCAAGCTGTCTTTCAGAAGGCCCCCTCGCTCTCCGGCTGGCAGTTAGGAAGCCATGAATAATGCCTGCGAGCGCAAGGACAGACAGGCCCGAGCTGCGCAGTCGAGTCTCTTCATCTCCCGAACCTATTTAAGCGTGCCACTCTCAGTTCCCCCCGGAGGACGGGATGAAATGAGCGTGTGAATGGGGAAGGAGGTTGACGGAGAAAAAGGGGGGGAGAAGGAGAAAAGCGAGAGCCTGAGACGGCGCTGCATATGTTAAAACCTCCCAGGAGTGACGATGTGAGCTGGCTCGAAAGCAGCAGGAGGTGACCTCGCTGCAGGCTAAACTAACAGGGTGTTTGCTAAAAAGGAAGCTGAAGGCTAGTGTAGGACTTCCCAAAAAAAGTATCCACAGATAATATGAATCCTAAGACGGCTGTGATCAGTGCATAGACTTGTTAGTGCAGACTGTTACAACGCAGAGACAGTGGCAGGTTTTTATTGAATAGACATGCTAATTATGTGTCTCATCGTTTCTTGTAGGATCTATACTGGCTGGCGGTAAATCAATGTCTTGTTTACAGTCTCATTGCAGACTCTTTATCTTGTCACAAACTGCAGCTCTGTCAGTTCTGGACTGCTTGTAACACTGCAGTTAGATCAATAAATCAGCCTGATGGGGTGTGTAGTTTTGGGGTTCTGTAAATGTACTGTAGGCCATCCACTGCTCGTATGATGGCTACGGTGTAATGTGTTTCATTATGTATTTATTGCGAGGCCGATCAATAATACAGTATTTTCTACAAGAAGCACTGAACCCCAACAGGGTTTTGATCAGATTCTGTAAGGTAGTTGTACTGTAGTAGTATATTGTGTTTTACTGCACTGTTTAAAAGAAATGGTTCAACATTTTTGAACATCCGCTTTCTTGCCGAGAGTTAGATGAGAAGATTGTTGCCATTGTCACGTCTGTGCATTAAAGGCAAGGTCCGTGTTTTTGAGAAATTAGCAAGAGTGACACTAGATTTTTTAAAAATGATCCAACCGAAGAACCGAGCCCAGAGTTTCCAATGAAAGTAGCAAGCAGCACGAGCTCCTAGAGTCTCTAAATCTAGTGAGAAAGTCACCAACAACAATATTTCTCCAAAAGATGGTATTCGGTACAGCCCTACACATAACACAAAAGGATAGCGCAAAACAAGAACAATGCTGCTTCTTTAGCTCCATAATCGTCTACAGTGATCACCAACTGGTGAGGATGCTGGCTTGGACATGTAGCTTCTAGGGCCAGGCGATATGGGGAAAATCAAATATGACAATATTTTACCAAATACCTTGAAATCCATATTGCGACGATATTGTAGAGTTAATCATTGGTGCGTTCACAAAGTATTTGCACAATGAGATTTTTGATAAATAATCATCAGTAATGTAGATATAATGACTAAGTGAGAGCCATACAGTCTGGTAAGTTAAGAAAATGACATCACTTTACTTTAATGCATCCTTTAAAACCAGGAAAAGACAACACTTATACAATATTACAATATCCAAATTCTAAGACAATATAGTCTCATATCACCAGCCCTAGTAGCTTTGCATAATATCATGTATGTAGCCATCAATTACATATTTTAGATTATTTTGCTTGTCTCTCATTTTCATAGGCATCAGCTGGCAGTGTTAAAAAGGGAGTTTTCAACCACCTCACGTAGTTAATTACTGCAGCTAGCTTAACAAAGGATCATTTACCAATGCTACTGTGATTCCATAGTGTAAAAAAAAGTCCTTGCTTCTCAACTATTTGCTGTCTGTTTCCAGGGCAACGAGCATGTTTTGTCAATCTTTTGTTATTCATTGTCCACCATTTGTAGAACCGATTAGCCTTAAAATAAAAATCCATCTCGGTCCAACCCTAATCCACTCGGAAACACACACACACACACACACACACACACTGAGACAGACACACACACACACACACACTGAGACGGACACACATACACACACTGAGACGGACACACATACACACACACTCATCCATGCTGAATAAAAAGACAAAACTGTTTGATCCGTGCCAGGAGACGGGCAGAGAGGGACAGACCAACCACGGCGGCTCTCAGAAAGGCTTTAATCGCTCCGTATTGATTGTTCCCTTTTTTGGTGAATCAGCAACAACTAGTGTGGGCTGAGGAGTTTGCTTAATATTCCCTTCTCTCTGTGAGCGGGTCAGCCAATTTCACCCTCCCCAATGCCTTCGCTCCAAAATATCCCATTTAGATCTCATTTATATTCCTACCACCGGCAGTTTGAGGGTGTAGGAATATTAACTTTTCCCCAACATGAAATCTTACAATATCTCCCTCTACAAAATCATATGGGAACCCAGGGGGGATGCACCTATCAAATTTTGCAGGTTGCACAACAGCAATCCGTAGCCACTTAATGATTCATCGCAGCTTCTCAACCCTGGTGTTTACTCTGGCTTCATCATCTGCCTACAAGGCTGCTGGGTCTGCACTTCCTCTTTGTGACTTTGATTGGGTTTTGATAAAGAAGAGGCCCGAAGGAGGCTCAAAACGAGACTGCTCTACATGCAAGAAAAACACAACTTGACTCGAGATGACAACATTGATTTGCTGCAACGACGGGAAGAATCATCTTATCTCTGGGACTAAAGAGGTGTCATTGAGACTCGCCGCTTTGCGACAAATGAGCGTGCCTGCAAGAAAAATGATCCCCGGTGTCACTCAATGTAAAACTGTGTACATATACAGTACGCTGTAGATAAATCAGTCACTATCAAGTGCTCAAAATACAACACACACACACACTGACAGCTTAGGTGTCAATGACAGTGACAAGAAACATCAAAATGAGTCTTTTATTCATTATAATTCCACGGCCTTGCACTGCAAAAACTGCTTATTTCAATTTTAATTGTTTCATCCGTCAATCATCAAACTATACAAGCTTTCTCTCCTCCACCACATCCTTGTAAACAAGAACGAGAAGTTGAATCCTCCTTCGTTTAGCGCATCAAGAATGCCAGAATCAGTGGTTCAAAGTTATTGGGAGTGAAATATGTTGGGCCATCTGGAGGGATTTTCACATGATAACAAAATATCACACTTGTTTATAACCACAAGATGGGCAGAGTGCTGAAACAATTAAGCCAATGAACTGATAAGTCCAACAACAGAAAATTAACGTGATTAGTTTGATGTGATTTATGGTCTGTTCTCACACGTCACTACAGCAGTATGAACCCAAAATAAACAGATTGTGCTGCGATTTAACTGCAATAAACAGAACAAAATGATGCCGAAATAACTACACAATGATGACGATTTGTAAAAGGCATGAATTCATGCTTTGTCAGATCTGTCTGCAAGACAACAACTTTTAAAATGCTTGTTTTCTGAATGGAGTTTGGATCGATCAGAGCCAGGGTATGCAGCTGCTCCATCAACACTCAACATAACGTAATGACGGCATAAATACGGCAACTATGTTGTTGTTTATGGTTTATTATACACACATTTACACCGAGTTCCATCCGGTCTCGGAACAAATATGAAGTAACGGTACTACCGTACTATTCTGATTCAACGTCAGGACATCAGTGACGACAGGAGGAGAATCTCAACACTGATAGGCTCATTTCTAGCTAAAGAACTAAACCAAGCTATATGTGGCCTTGAATTTGAATCACGTATGTTGTGAGGAAAAGCATTTCCTACAATAACACTTACAGTTTAAAAGGTTACACATGTTGTGCTTGTATGTGACATGCTGTCGTAGGTCCATTCACACGGACACAAGGGAGGATTAGAAGTTGCCGCTTTGTGGGACAACAGAAACAGACACCACAACAGCTCCTATTTGTACACACCGTCTGCCATTCATCTATAATTCATTGTAATGAAAAGGTAAAGGGCCCCTTTCTATTCTCAGTCTCTTTATGCTCCAGACACCATTCATTTATAGAGCATAGATAATGGAGAAATCCACCCTTTTTCACCGTTGAAGAGAAAAATAGCCCTGTACTTTCCTCGACACCTTCAGTTACTGTTAATTCAATGCCACAGAGGCACAAATACACTCAAACACCAGTGAAGTCTGTAGGGCTGGTACAGTACACCTATCTCCTGATTTGATACTATCACAATACTCGATATGTATTGCGATTTTTAAGTATTGCGATTTGATATTGCGATTTATTTACAGGTCGTATCCAACGCAGACCCTCTGACGTTTTCTACTTTCCCGTTTCAGCTCGTTTGTTTTGGTTGACGGATACAGAACTGATATGACGCCACGTTACTCAGACTACAACAATAAAAGCGGTAACTTCCTTCTCCCTCCTCCTAGACTCAAATGAAGCAAATATTTTGATTCTGGCATTAAAAAAATCAAATTAAAAATTGTAAAAATCTATTTTTTTCCCCCACCCTTAGTAGTCTGGCTTGCCACACATGTACAGTACACACACACACACACACACAAAAGTTTGCAGCCTCCCTATTTCTCAGTCCTTGGAATACTTCCACTTGCCACAACAACAGATGGCTGATGTTGACAAGGAGGGAAAGACAGTTATATGTGTGAGTGGGTGAGCTTATGTGTGTGTGTGTCTTATCATCACCTGTCCCTAGAGGTGAGCCTGGCAGTCAGACAGTGTAACAGAGGCAACGACAACAGCATCTCTCCACCAAAACCTCTGTCAAGCATGATTGGACAGCATGTGGTAAGTGGTGCTACGGCCCCAGAGACATGCCAACACACACACACACACACTGGAGGATAGCAGCTCTTTATATGCTCGTGTGTGTGTGTGTGAGTCTGTATCACACTTTCTGTGTTACACTTGCTGGCACAACTTAGCACTCTCAATGGGACCCTGACAAGAAGACAGATGAGTCTGACTGCACCGAGAATCATTACCGGACTCCCACGCAACCGTGTGTGTCTGACTCAACACAACTTCTCAGGGATTGCCCCGTCCCATCATTCAAACCCCCAACAGACCAGTGACCAGTCCAGACTCATCATCACTCACATCAGTCATCCCATTACTTGGACACGCGCCATTGACTTGATAGTATCATAACATACTGGTTCTCCCTTGAGCTGTACTGGATAGCTGTATCATGAATTGTTTCTGTGTTGTATAGATTTTTATGGTGAGGATTCCTGTCTGTAAAATGAGGCTGACCTCAGTCTCAGCTGACACCAGCTGATGGCGTATAAATGACTTTATCCTACATATTTGCTCTAACACAAGGCTTTCCACACAGCATGCAGTTCACAAGAAGAGTGACTCAACCATCGCAAGAGTGATATTAGTATAGGATGTTCCAAGAAGACCTGAGACATCATTACATAAGGCCTGGGGTCATGTAAAGTATAACTGCAAGTTAAGACTTATAACATAGAAACAAGGATGTGTATGTCAAGATTTTTTAAATATAAATTAGGGCTGTTGATTAAAATACTTAATCGCAATTAATCGCATGATTGTCAAGAGTTAATCACGATAAATAAAAAAAATAAAAAATGTTATCTGTTAAAAATGTACCATAAAGGGAGATTTGTCAAGTATTCAATACTCTTATCAACATGGGAGTGGGCAAATATGCTGCTTTATGCAAATGTATGTATATATTCATTGTTGGAAATCAATTAACAACACAAAACAATGACAAATATTGTCCAGAAACCCTCACAGGTACTGCATTTAGCATAAACAAATGCTCAAATCATAACATGACAAACTGCAGCCCAACAGGCAACAACATCTGTCAGTGTGTCAGTGTGCTGACTTTAATATGACTTGCCCCAAACTGCATGTGATTATCATAAAGTGGGCATGTCTGTAAAGGGGAGACTCGTGGGTACCCATAGAACCCATTTTCATTCACACGTCTTGAGGTCAGAGGTCAAGGGACCCCTTTGAAAATGGCCATGCCAGTTTTTTCTCGCCAAAATGTAGCTTAAGTTTGGAGCGTTATTTATCCTCCTTCTCGACAAGCAAGTATGACATGGTTAGTCAAATACAATCTCAAATCATCCCATGTTTGCAATCGGAACAGGCCAAAGTGTGTTATCCAAGGTGGCTTCACAACACGGATCTGACACGGGTCGCCTTTGGTGTAAAATCGTGAACATGTACCGTATTTATACTACTGTAAAATAACTGTAGTTACTTTTGTCGAATTACTGTAACCTAATAGAAGATACTGTTGTAGACTTGTAGCCCTCTGAATCACAAATTCCATTCAACTTAATCTCCTGAAATACCTGAATAAGACTGCAGTGTAGGTTATTAAATTAGGATCCAATTAACAACTCTAGTAACAACTTCAAGACAATCTGTCCAATTCTTGCTAAGATATTCTAACTCTGGAACGAAGTGGTGAACCACCAGACCAACCGTCACGGCCATCCCTAGAGCCACACCGTTAGTTAAAAACAACCTTTTAAAACTAGAAGGGTGCTGCCATTCTTGCTGCCTTGCTTAAAGCTCCCCGTGCTCAGGCTGCTGTAATGACTTTCACCCAACAACAGTAAACGCTAAGTGGGTGCCCGGCAAGCACACCGATTGCCTTTGGCTGACCTGGAACTGTCTGCCCTCACCTGTACCCAACACCACTCAGCGAGGCTCAATCAGCAGCATACACTAGAGTACAGCCACGGCGAGAGCTTCTCACTGTGGCGGCAGTGAAAGATGCAGTGACAGCCTCCATAGCTAGCTGCATTAATCCTTCACTGGAGCCGAAACAGGAAGCTGAACTGGGCCATTTCACTGTGTTAGTGTGTGTGTGTGTGAGGGAGAGATGGAGGGAAAGGAGCAGGCTTACAATGATATAAAGCTAATTTATCTTGATGCGTTGGCAGCAATATTTATGAATTACAGAGAAAGCGACAGTTTCAATGTTTACTCTTCATGCAGATTATCCAAGGTAAGACTGAGTGGAGAGAGAATGGATTCGGAGCGCTTATGAGATAACTTGCTTTTTTATCATTTTGCCAGGCGGCTGCGATGCAAGAGGCATTGTTCACATACTTGCCTGCATGCTTTGTGTGTACCTGGAGGATTAAAACATATCCACCGAGCAGCAGATAAGAATTGAATCATCCTTTATTCTTGAGCTTCGATTTTGTCCAGCGTAAACATGCTGGCAGCACTCGACGGGGTTACTATGATGCAAGGGACCCCCAAACCCCTTAATTGTGATCGACCTGTAGAGCTTAATGAAGCTCCAAATTGATTGGAAGTTGATTTAAAATGATAAATTCCTGCTGCACTTGTTTCTAGGGGTGTAACGGTACGTGCATTCCTATTCAACCATTCGGTACAGGACGTTCGGTTCGGTATGAGACATCCTTTCGGTACGCTCTGCGACTCAAAGAGCTGTTTGCGTCTACTGCTCGCACATGTGGAACAGAAATTCTGGAAAGTGTTGGCGGCGCACCAGTTGTTGTCTGTCAGCTGTAGCGTGCTAGTCGGTTTAGAAAACTAACCGTGACCCTTAAACCGAGGTACATACCGTACCGTGAATTCTGTGTACTATTACACCCCTACTGCCTGCTTTCCCCATCTGCTCTCTAATTAAATCTAATTTAATGAGAGCGACCTTTACTGGCATCAAATCTACAGGGGCCACATTAGCCACAGGAAGTAGTCTCAGTCCCATGCTTACATTATCCATAATGTCCTTCTCTAATGGGAATTCACAGTGTCTCTGGGAATGTAATTGTGCCCTATGTTCTCTCATATACCCATCAGTGTTTTGTGGAGATCCTAATTACGTCCTACAGGGCAGGCCTGGTTGCTGGTGGCAATCTAATCTAATCCTCACCTCAGAGACTAATAAAAGACTTAATATTGTGTGTGTGTGCATGTGTGAGAGTGTATAAAACGCGATAGAGCCCGAGGATTTCAGACGCCGTGAAAAATTAAAGACATATTAAAGTACATCGTCAGCGATTAAATGCATAAACATGATTCATGATCACTATAACAGTGAATCATGAACTGGCTTTTTTTTTATTACAGAGAAGATCCCCAAGAGAAAGTGACAGCACTTTTACAGTTGTGACATTGGTGAAGCACTTGCTGTATTACTCAAAAATGGCCATGAACAACCTCTGGAGATCGACCAGGCATGTAAACCGGTCAGCGACCCTGTTCAGGGAAAGCAAAGCACGATTTATGACCGTTTTATTTGGACTTAGCTGGTCCATTGTAACCCAATATCTGAGAGGGTTTTAACTTTGCAGTTTGTCTATTTGAAGTGTCTGTTAATAAAGAATGCATTTGGTAAAAGGACAAACCAAGCAGCTGTTCACTGTGAGCAAAGGTTTTGTTTACATCCGAGTTTGACCAAAACCGTCACCTAAAACACGAGCACGCTTTTGATGATGTTGATGTAGAAAAATACTGCTCAGAATTTAAACCCTATCATTATTGCCGGATGTTATTTTATCCTTTAATTATATTTGTGCTTAGAAATGCGATAATTTTTCAAGCACAATATTCAGCTCTAGCGGTTCCAACAATAACCAGTATTTATCTAAATCTCAGTGATTTGTCGACCATCTGTAAAGCTGAGTGGGAAAACAACATTAAGCACAATGGAGGAAAAGCTCCGCTGATACAAGTTAAAGAAGTGTTGTGTTAGCGGGCTGTTAATTCAAACACTTTCTGTGGCTCCTTCTGACAGTTAATGCTTTCCAATATTGTATAAGGCTTTTATTAAAAATGAATCACAGGGGATAGTCACTTAGCTTTTGTAGAAGAAGAAGTATAAATATCCATTTGAACATTTGTGACGACACTTTTGTCTGTGGATCCGATATACATGGTGAACTACTTGCAGGTCCTTACTGCAGTTTGAGCAAACATACAACTTCAACATATATAATCAAGGTATTGAAGGGAACTGCTTTTTTGTGTGTAGTTGCTGGGATTATAGGAGAAAGATCAGTCGGTGTCATCATGCAAATGTGAAAGTGGCTAACACTGAAGAACAATGGCAGACAAACTAGGGGACAGCCTCAATATTTAGGGCAGCAACTAATTAATATTTTCAATATCGATCAATTAATAATTTTCTTTATCAAATGGGTACATAATATGGCTGTCAAAGATAACGCGATAACCCATTTCTGAGTGGCTCGCTAAAGGTTCAAAGAATATGTATTATTACGCAACATATACACGTAACATTAGGCGATGTTAGCAGACTAGCAAGTGCACACCAGATTTAACAGTAACCTTAATAGATGATACTGTGCTTTGCTCTTTGACTCTCTCTCCTCAGTAAGGAATCTACTGAAACAGATCAAAGGAGTTAAATGGAAAGTTTGGGTGTTTTGAAGTGTGGTTGTATGAGGTACTTATCCATAGTTGGTGTATTACCTACAGTAGATGGTAGTCGGCACGCCCCCAGTTTGGAGAGCAGTAGTAGGAGTACCAGCACGGGAGCAAAGCAATGTACTGCTATGGACGGGGGCAACAGAAAAGTGTATTTAGCCACCTAATAGAAAGGCTCACCTAAAAAATCTATCAGTTCAAGCGTACGCTATATTTCAAATATTTTCACCAGTTTACCTTGCGGTGAGACGGCCCTTTCCGACAAGGAACCGAAGCCGTCGTATACATTTATGCTTTTGCCAAAGCCACCAGACTCCATTGAAAAAAACTGTAATTTTACCTTGCAGAACACGGGGGTTGCTGGACATTGATTAGTTCGGATTCACCAAAGTCACACAATAGCACAAACAGCGATCGAGGCAGCGGTAAATCAGCAACTCCCGTGTTCTGCAAGGTAAAATTACTGTTTTTTTCAATGGAGTCTGGTTGCTTCGGCGAGAGCATAGATGGATACGGCTTCAGTTGCCCGTCAAAAACATAGACTGTATAGCTGTCTCACAGCAAGGTAAAAGGCGAAAATATTCTAAATATAGCGTACACTTAAATTAATATTGATTTTTTTTAGGTGGCTAAAATACACAGCAGTACATTGCTTTGCTTCCGTGCGGTAACTCCTGTCTGTTTGTCTAAACTGGGGGCGTGTGGACGTCATCTACTGTAGGTAATACGCTGACTATGGATAAGTGCCTCATACAACCTCACTTCAAAACACCCAAGCTATCCCTTTAAAAGTGCTGAGAAGTGAAAAATATTTGTTATTGAACACTGCAAGGGTGTTTTTTCCCCCATAATATTTACTTATGTCTACATGTTTACTAAAGTACATATCAACCATATTAAAAACAACTTGACACGTCAACAGCCGATCGAGCAAACACGAGCCGAGCAACGGGAGGAATATCAATCACTTGGGCAATCACTGGAGGATATAAATATTTCATGGGAAAAAGTAACATATTAGTTTGATATAGGCATGGCTGCCTTTTGAATAAATCCCTGGTGTGATGCCGCTGAACGCACACCCACACCGTCACACACATACAAACACACAGACTTTGATCCAAAGCCTCTTACAGGGTTTTGCTGATTTTTTCACCCCGAAATGAGCGCCCACAGATCCTCCTCTCAGCTCACAATGCAAGACACCCAGTGTCATTAGCTGCAAGGATCAAAGACGGCCAGACGAGTGGGTCCGCGACACAACAGCTTCACATCCAGTGGACGAAGTTAACAAGCGTTGGATGAAGTTGGTGCAAGTTAGGCACATTTACATTCATAACAAGTCAACAACTGCTGCATCCAACTCAAAAATGTCTCCAACAACTTTGGACAGCACAATCTTGGCTTCATGTGCCTGAAAGTGAAACCACAAAACTCACAAACTCAGCAATCCACTCCATATCCCACTCGAATAAAAAGTATTCCTGAGGGGACTTCTGCTGTATCTGTGACCTTATCATACTTTATGGTATTCTTCATTTCTCATGACACCACTATAATGTTGAAATAGGGACTTGCTCTAATATTTATACAATATCCTCTCCAAATCCAATTTAGTCCACTTAATGTAGCACAAATTGGATAATAAATATTGCATACTTGAATGTCCGCTTAACAAAAGGATATGTATGTGATTCAAAAGGTTAAATATAGAGCAATTTTCTCTACTTTAGGAAAGAAACTCACAACTACTTCCACATATAGTATGACAGACATTTATGCATCTAGGGTTGCAACTAACACTTATTTTCATTGTCAATTATTTTTGTTTGGTCATTAAAATGTTAAAAAATAGTAAAAAGTGTCTATTATAATTATCCATAACTCAAGTTTATGTACTCAATATGGCCGCAATTAACTTTTATTTTCATTGTCAATTAATCTCTTGATTATTTTCTCGAGTAATCGATTAGTTGTTTAGTCTATAAAGTGTCAGAAAATGGTGAAAAATATTGATCAGTGTTTCCTAAAGTCCAAGATGATGTCCTCCAATGTCTCGTTTTGTCCACAACTCAAAAAACTTCAGTTTACTGTCATAGAGTAAAGAAACCAGAAAATATTCACATTTAAAAAGCTGCAATCAGAGAACTTTTACTTAAAAAAACAAAAATACATAGTCCCAACCCATAAAATATTCAGTTTACTATTAAAGAAGACAACAAATGTTCACATTTGAGAAGCTTAAACTACAAAATTTTAAAAAATTACATTAATGATTAATAAGCAAAAGCTTGACTTTCTGTCTATCGACTATCTGTTTCTATAAACATAAATAATAAAATATGTGATGTAAAATGTGTAAAATATGTCCGATCCAGCTATTTGAGTTAGTATCGGCCGGATATCCGGTGTTGGTATCGGTGCATCCCTAGCAGAATCACAGACATTTATACATCTAGCATTGCAACTAACAATTATTCCCATTGTCTGTTACTTTCTTGATTAATCGTTTGGTCACTGAAATGTCAAAAAATAGTACAAAATTGTTTCCAGATGTATTCAAACTGCTTCTTTTGGCTGATCAATAGTTCCAAACTCAAAAATATTCAGTTTACTTTCATAGAAGATGAAGAAAATCAGCAAAGATTCACATTTGAGGAGCTTGAAGATTTTTTGTCATTGTTGCTTTTAAAAAATGGCATTCATTTTGTTTGTTTTGTTCTATTTGTTCAATGCTGTCATGTCTATTTGTCTGCATTTGTTTTTTGTATTTTAAAAAGTTATTATTAAAAAAAATGGCATTAATGCTTAATAAACAAAATTCTAAATGATTGCCAATTAACATTCTGTCTGTTCTATATACATATATAACAAAATATGTGATTGTAAAAATATGTAAAATATATCAGGACAGGAGATGCTTTGCTTTTTTTTTGGTGTGCATGTGAAGCAGATTTGGAGAGCATTTCAAAAAAGTCTGATAAAAAGCAATCCAATATAATCTTACTCTAATCCAATATTTGTCAGCGGTATTATACCTTTTGGCTTTTGGATATCTTGACCTATGGTGGCTGCGTGACATTTAGAAAAATATTACTGTGGTATTATATATTTGTTATTATTAGTTATGTACAAAGATGATGTGCACTTGGAACACTGGGAGTGTGCATTTTTCTGACTGCCCCAAAATGTAACACACCCCTTTAAAAAAAGCTAGCTCCAATAACACACCAAAACACGCCTAAAAACACCTTTTTACAACAACGACTGTGGAAATAATACTAATTTCTGGGTGCTAACGACAGAAAAACACCACAAAAAGTTAATTTTCTCTGCATGGTGTGTTTAAAGCATCGAGCATATGAGTTTTAGGAGACAATAGCACTGCTGTCAAAACACAAAAGCGTGCTTTTTTTTGGTGTGCATGTGAAGCAGATTTTGGGAGCATTTAAAAAAAGTCTGATAAAAAGCAATCCAATATAATCTTATCCAACATCTAATCTAATCCAATGTTTGTCAGCTGTGCTTTTGGATATCTTGACCTATTAGTGGCTGCGTGACATTTAGAAATGGTATTATACATTTGTTATTATTAGTTATGAACAAAGATGATGTGCACTTGGAACACTGGGAGTGTGCATTTTCCTGACTGCCCCAAAATGTAACACACCCCCTTAATAAAAAAAAGCTAGCTCAAACAACACACCAAAAACACGCCTAAAAACACCTTTTTACAACAATAATAATATGAATTCCTGGGTGCTAACGACAGAAAAACACAACAAAAAGTTAATTTTCTCTGCATGGTTTGTTTAAAGCATCGAGCATATGAGTTTTAGGAGACAATAGCACTGCTGTCAAAACACAAAAGCATGTCAAAAAAAGCTAACGGTTTGCAAAAATGTCGGTTAGAAAGTTGGTGTAAAAAAAAAGAAGCAGCTTACCTTGTTTGACACACTTGAGCCGGACGGGGTGTTTGCTGTGTTTGACCACAGCATGGACGTCCCTGGTGGTGAGTCCAGCCACCGGGGTCTCATTGACTTCCAGGAGGAGTTCATCCTGGAAGAGTTTACCGCTGTGGCACACCGCGCTGCCCGGGAGAAGCTCTCCTATTACCGGGAACTGTCCGTTCTCTGCGCCGCCCTTCAGCTCCAGCTCCAGCTCCCCCTCCTCCTCATTCCTGCTGAGGACACTCTCGTGGACTTTGTTAGTCCAGTGGTTCTTCCTCTTCTTCAGGCTCTTGGACATGGCTCGATAATCACATGAGTGCGGGTGGAGGAAGAAGTTAGTTTTATAGCAGCTCTTTGAAGTCCCCCTCTGGTGGAACTCACCGCAACAATGTAACAATGTAACGTTCCAAGTTTCACCAGGAAACCACAGTTGTATCCATTGTCGGCGCGCACACTTTTACGCGCACAGCAGCTGGATCATCATCAGTCTTCTGTCTTTGCGTTGAACTGGGAGCTGCTACACTTGTGCTGCCTTCATGGGATGGCTCAAACGTCGGCATTGGCAGCTTCGGTGTTCAAAAGCGAGCTAGAGAAGAACAGAATGTGAGACTGGTTGTTTAGAGAAAGCATGGAAGCCACTCAACAACTAAAAATCATTATAAAAATGTGTTAACTTAATAGAACTACACATATACTGGCTTTGTATGTCAATATTATATTAGCAAATTCATTGTATTATAATAAAAGCAACTTTATTAACTAACTTTGTATGACCATCCATCTATAACATGTACATAACAAGCTTTTCCAAATAACAGCTATCATCAAAAGTGGGTTTTAAAAACCCATTTTTATAAAAAGGCTTTTTTTAACTCTGTAAGGCAACAGCTTAGTGCACCTTTTCCCACACTTTATTTTGTCCTCTTTTGGCTTATGTGTAGTAACTTATTGTTTTGATACCACTGGTTACGGGTTTTAGTTTTCTCATTATTTAATTATTTGGTCTTTATGTTTTGTTCTTTTATTGTTGCTTTTGTTTTGTCTGTATTTCATTGTATCTGTGCAAGCACTTTGAAACTATGTTGTGCTATACAAATAAAGATTATTATTATTATCTGCTGACATTAAATCACATTTAAAAAAATACTTTTTAAATAATAAATAAACAAATTAATTAATCAAAACCAACCTAGTGAAGAAGTAAAACAGGATTTTATGGCTATCTTTAGCTAAAAATGTGAGACTGATTGGTTAAAGAAAGCATGGAAGTCACTCAACTAAAAATCATTATAATTTAAATATTATTTTCTTTAAAAAGCAAAACAAATAGTGTGTTAACTTAAGGGATCTACACCTGGGGGAACATATAGACTCTTCACTGGCATTGTATGTCAATATTATACCAGCAAATTAATTTTTGTGTAATAAAAGAAACTTTATCAACAAACTAACTAACTTTGTATAACCATCTAACTATAAAATGTACATAAAAAGCAAAATTATCATCAATTAACTTTCTGTCATCGACTAAAATGTACATAAAAAGCTTTTCCAATCACCTGCAGACATTAAATCATGTTTTAAAAATTACTTTTACGGGTTTGTTTTTGCAGTTCTACCACTTTAGTGTCTTTTGGCATGTACTAATGCTTCATTTAAATAAATAAACAAAATTCAATTAATCAAAAACGACCAAGTGAAGAAAAAAAAAGAATTTAGGAGACTGATTGGTTAGAGAAAGCATGGAAGCCACTCAACAACTACAAATCATTATAGTTTAAATATTTATTTTTTAAAAAAAGTCAAAAAATCATGTTAATGGACCTACACCTGGGGGGACATAGACTATGACCATCTATCTATAAAATGTACAAAACAAGCTTTTTGACAAAATAACTGCAGACATTAAATCACGTTTTAAAAATTAGTTTTATACATTTTTGCACTTCTACCACTTTAAAGTGCCTTCTGTCATGTGCTATAGCTTTAAATGCTAAATATAAGTGCATCAACAAATCAATTGATCAATACAAACTTACATTATCGTTCATTTTACAGCTTTAATTACACCACACATTGGTCTGTGTGTAAGCAGATTCCTAAAAAGCAACTTCGAAGTTCACAAGTTTTACGAGGAGTACCTGAAGGCAGCACCCAGCTCCAACCAACCCAACTGACCCGGATGTGAAGGCTGGAGGAGGAGAGAGGAGAGAGGCAAGGCTTTTCCCAAATCCAGCTTTCCATGGAAAAAAAAGGAAAAGAGAGAGGAGTGAGGTATTTCCACTGGCATGGCAGCAGAGCAGCAATAATAAATTTTTTTTCAAACCACAAATATGTCTCTTCTTTTTTGACATTTGCTTACAGACACTTCAAATGCTTCAGCTTCAGAAAGTTAGATCAACTGACTCAACTCAAATTGCTTTTTTCCAGCCGCATTGTCATTCCTTTCCCCTTGAAAGTGGGGCTACATCAATTACAGTCTATTTCTGGTGGGACAAGGGCCTACAAAAGGTCGCCTGATTCAAATACTGTGTTGCTACAGAACTCTTTCAAACATATTTTCATTATTTTATTTCAGGTGAACTTGACAGAAAATAAAAGATTTTATTTCCTTGAACACCCTCAAGGTCTTTTGGTGAACGAAGCTTTTGTGAAACTCTTTTTAAGGGCAGCGTGTATTTCTCAGCGTTTTCCTCGTAATGATATTCAGATTTCTGTTTCCTCTAACAGCGTTTGTGATACACGCGCACTCAGTTCGCTGTAATAGTTTTGTCACTCGCCAGAAGAAATGGCTCCGAAAAGGGAAGAAAAATCCCCTTGTGTTTATCTCGAACTAGAGGAAAGGGACGTAAAGCAAACGGAGAACTGGCTGAGTGTAATCCATCTTCAAACAAATGTGTGTTGTGGGTATTTTCCTTCATGGGGTTGACATCTTTAAAACTTCCAATCTGCTTTGTAAAGCCTCTTCTTATTCAGTTACCGAAGCTCACGCTCCGTAATGACAGTTTGCTGCTTTACTGCCATAATTGTATAGATATACAATGATAATAGCTATGCTACGTTGCGGAGTTATCTGCCGTGGCAAGATAATCCTTTTTGAGCCGTGTTTTTCTCATAACAAATGAAAAATTCCGGTAATAACTTGAGATAAGCGCACTTTCCCACACAAAGTGTGATCAAGTGTCATTTATTCTGCCTCTTTCAAAACTGGTACTAGATAAAACACCCAAACTCATGTAAACAGTGGTCACATTATTAGGTATTTTTCATATAGTGTGCCATTTCAAAGCCATTTCCACACAGACAGATAGAACAAATGTGGTGGAGAGATACTGGGTGCTTTATAGTGCTGCCGAGCCAACCTCAGTACATTCTAGGTAGTAGTATAGTAGTACCATTTATTCGTTTTTCTGTTGCTATTATCCTCATCTCATGGCCTTCATCGGCAAATAGATTTCAGGTTGGGAGTTGGTTGAGTTGTCATCGCATGATCTAAGTGTAGAACTTCAGTTGAAAGACAAAAAAAGTTTAAAGGAATATTTTGTCAACATTTTTTGACTCTGAGATTTGCTCTTTTCTAATGAAATGCTGGACACACTCATCTCTTTTGGGCAAGTTAAAATTCTTCAATCTAACCTGTGATGAGGGGTCACAAGTAGACATTATTTCATTTTAAGGAGCAAAATGTTTCCACTGAATAGATGATCAAAAACTGTCAATTACTTCACAAAGGAGGTTAAATAAAGCTCCAAACTTTTGCTAAATTTTGTAAGGAAAAACTGACAGCCATATTCAAAGGGGTCCCTTGACCTCTGACCTCAAGATATGTGAATGTAAATGGGTTCTATGGGTACCCACGAGTCTCCCCTTTACAGACATGCCCACTTTATGATAATCACATGCAGCATCTCATAGTCAAGTCGGCACACTGACACACTGACAGCTGTTGTTTGCCATGTTATGATTTGAGCATATTTTTTATGCTAAATGCAGTACCTGTGAGGGTTTCTGGATGATATCTGTCATTGTTTTGTGTTGTTAATTGTTTTCCAATAATAAATATATACATACATTTGCATAAAGCAGCATATTTGCCCACTCCCGTGTTGATAAGAGTATTAAATACTTGACAAATCTCCCTTTGAGGTACATTTTGAACGGATAAAAAATGTGATTTATCACGATTAAATATTTTAATCGATTGAGAGCCCTTGTTCAAATGTAATCTTGTAAAATGTAGTTTTTGGCAAGAAACTTGAATAAATCAAGTTGTTTGGAAGGAGATGTTTTCACAGCAATATAAAACAGATAATAGAGAAGGAAATATGACCAGTATGCAAACGGTATTAACGGAGTGGATGTTGAAGTACATGGGTATATACCGTGGTTTCAAATTGGTATTGAGAACCGTTGTTTTTCCCTGGTATTGGTATCGACTACTTTATTTCTGGTGTCGAAACATTTCTATCAAAGAGACAGTAATTTATCCTCAAAACAATTTTCTTGCCCTTGAGTCGTGATGACAATAAATCGTCGAACAATGCATCACTTTTCTCCTCCGCGGGATTTGGAAAAGAGCCTCCACAGCATTCCAGAGGTGGGAGCACTGCGGATTTAGTGAAAATGAAACAAGAGAAATAAAGTGAAAGAGAAGGGGAGTATGTTAACAAGGGCAAGAATTCTGGAGGCAGTGTTTGAACAAGGAGAGGAATGCTCTGCGCGTGGCAGAATAAGTGCCGGGGAGGAGGAGAGAGCATCAACAGTGCAGGGAGCGAAAGGACTGGAAAAACAGTGTGGGATTAAACTGTGCGAGATATGCTGCGATGCATAATGAGCGCCAGCGTGGGTTGATGAGAATATGACTATTAAACATAATGTGTATGTTTAGAGAGCAACGTTTTCTCAATTCCTGTTCATATAATTGTAATTTCTCCTGGAAACGTCGACACACACACAGTTCCTCTCCGCAGATTCACATTGCAGGAAATCACTCCGTTCAGCCATCAGTCACATCTACGCGGCCAGATGGGAGTTCATTGGCTCGGCCCGTGATGCCGCCCCTGGGATTGCTTCACTGCTCTGCTACATGATGTAATGGTTATGACAGGCCTCATTGCAGGATAATTAAAGCTGGTCAGGAATAAAGCGAAATTGCCTGATGATGGCTTCCGCTGCCAATGAACGAGGAAGTTATTATCCACTTTGTCTGAGCGAACAACGCCATTCCAGCTCCAGCGGAGTCATTGTTGGGGATTTGGCGGCTCGTTTTACAAACGTCGCGCTCCATACCGGGCCGAATGATTGAGCCGAAAGCTGCTCTTTCCAAGCCGTCAGTGTGGTCAGTTTGTCTTATTCGGGCCAATCCATTGGAGGCATCTGACCTGTTTATTCCGCTGCCATCTGCTCGACCTTGCAGTGCGGGAAAGGTCCAGTCCGTCACTCTGCATCTCCCTTTGCTTGACCCCCGAAGATGAAGGGGTGCCAAGAGATGTAGAGCTGGAACCTGGGAGACTGCCAACAGCATCTTTGGCAGAGATAGGTTGGGGACATTGTACAGTGTGGAGACAAAAGAGAGTAGGTGGCAAAGAAAAACCTGTTCTATCTTATATCTATTCATTTTCTGGCTGTCTGGGCTCAAAGACTGTAGTGGATGAGAAGTGACACAAGAGGGTGGAGCTACAACCGAATGCTGAATAAGATATTTTTAGGCAACCAAAATGTTACAATTAACTTTCAGGGTCTGAAAAAACACTATGAAAGGGTTACAGTTGTAAGACGAAAACACGGAAGACTCCCAGACCGGACAACGCCGTGGTAGCGACCTGTCAATCACAAAGTAGCCACGCCCTAAAGCATCCCCTGATTTATGGTTTATTTGACTCTAAATGGGACCATGATATACTAAATGAACATCATGCTGTATTGAAGAAGACTTGAAACTAGCGATTGAGACCATAAACTCATGTTACAATGTTTACTGAGGTAATAAATCAAGTGAGAAGTAGGCTCATTTTCTCATAGACTTCTATACAATCAGACTTCTTTTTGCAACCAGAGCGGTCGCCCCCTGCTGGCTATTAGAGAGAATGCAAGTTTAAAGCTGAAGTGGGTAGAAACAAATATGATTAAAAAAAGTTATTTTTATAAAACAGTTGTGCATGAAGCAGGTAATCCGAAAAAAAATCATGTGCCTCTGTGTCCTCCGGTGTCCTCCGATGCTCCTAATGACATCTGCATGATTTCACAGACCAGAGGAAAACAACCGATCTGGAGCCTGCCGTCCAGCTTCCGTCTATGTGAGCCGGCTGTCAATCACTCGTGAACTCCGATCAAACGGTCAAACTAGGCAGCGCTGATCAAATATGAATCAATATTCTGTTACTGTAATGTCTGTTTCTCGCCTCAAATGTTTTCAGAAACATCTTGTAGTGTACTGTTTAGCTGTAAAATGAGACAAATTGTTAGCCGGCAGCCACGTTGAGACCTCTTGAGGAAAAACCAAGCACCACCCCACCAGCCGGAACGCAGCCAATAGGAACGCTCTCTCTCTCTGAAATGACCTGTGATTGGTTAAAGTCTTCAGTCAAGCGCTAGATTTTCTAAAGCCGGAAAGCAGAGCCATGAGGAGGTGCAGTTTTCTCTCCGAACACGTGAATTACAATATGCTGAAAGGTTATTATGGATTTTTTTCCCAATGATGCCAAAAGATTGTTACCTACTGAAGCTTTAAGGCACTTCTGGATTGGCTTAAATTTTCAGACCCAGAGGTTGCCCCACTGTCTCCAGCCACTAATTTCTTTTTTAAATCTGTACAATATAAACACCCACCCTGGATTACAATACAAATGATAGTGTCATACATATTATTCCCTGGCTAATGGTGAGAGCACAGTGACTTGACGTGACTTGTTAATGCAATAAAAACTCTTTTGTTTTGCGGTGTGAAGAGCTGTGCCTCTAAATAAAGTGAAGCCTCCGGGTAGTTCCAGTAAGAGTTGTGGTTCTCCTGTGCAGCTCCACTGCAGGGCCTCCTGCTGCTTTCTATCCACTGATGAATTAGTCTGTATGCACCTAATAACACTTCCATTAAATCAGAGAAGCTCAGGGTGAAACTCAGGGCTTCTGTCCACCGGCCTTTGATTTGATTGCCCTCTGCATGATTATAACTGTGTTTTACCTTCGGTTCTGACCACCGTTATGATTGTCTCCTCTCGGCTGTCTGATTTTCAATTTATGTCCTTGTTATGTTCACGGCGAATGATTTCGGCAGGATTCTGGAGTAGTCTCGTCCTGGCTCTCACCACCTCCGCCTCCCTCCATCCTCGTCCTCCTCCTCCTCCTCCCTACCGCCCTATCAGCCCAGACAGATAAGTACCTTTTCCCACGGTGAAGGCTTTTAACTGCCTCGAAGCCTGGAAAGAGTCTGGCTCTGCCTCCCTCTCACTGGGGGAAAGTTACATTCACACTATCACAGTCATCTGTCTCCACCAGTCGGTCTTCACAGGGTCCATCATCCATCAGAGGGGGAGCGATGACACTATTGCCATGCAATCAACAGCGTGACAGCTTGATAGAGCCGCCTCTCATATCCCGTCACAATTGCTTTCAGTCTGTTAGAGATTAGGTCTAATATTTTCCGGTTCGCTCCTCATAAAAAGCACTTTTATCTTCCTCTGAAATCGTCTATATTTGTTAAATAATAACAGATTAATTCATATGCATGTTGTGTTTCGGGTCGGTGTATGAACGGGAGGATAAAAAAAAGTTTGTGATGTTGATTGGATGATCTTCAGAAGCTGGAATGTCAGTCTTTATGGCTCAAGGTGATTTTAGCGCTCAATAAAAGCATACACATACTCTCCTCTATATTTACAAAGAGACAGTTGTTTGTGTAGATATTAGGGCTGTCAATCCATTAAAATATTTAATCACACATTTTTTATCTTTTCAAAATGTACCTTAAAGAGATATTTGCAAAGTATTTAATCCTCTTACCAACATGGGAGCGGACAAATATGCTGCTTTATGCAAATGTATGTTTATATTTATTATTGGAAATCAATTAACACAAAACAATGACAAATATTGTCCAGAAACCCTCACAGGTACTGCATTTAGCATAAAGAAATATGCTCAAATCATAACAAGGCAACAGCTGTCAGTGTGTCAGTGTGCTGACTTGACTATGACTTGCCCCAAGCTGCATGTGATTATCATAAAGTGGGCATGTCTGTAAAGGGGAGACTCGTGGGTACCCATAAAACCCATTTTCATGCACATATCTGGAGGTCAGAGGTCAAGGGACCCCTTTAAAAATGGCCATGACAGTTTTTCCTCGCCAAGAATTTAACGTAACTTTGGAGCGTTATTTAACCTCCTTCTCGACACGTTAGTATGACAGGGTTGGTACTCATGGATTCCTTAGGTTTTTTAGTTTCATATGATACCTCTATCTTCACTCTAGCTTTAAAACTGAGCCCGCTACAACCTAAGAAGTTGCGTTAAAGAAATTAGGTGTTAAAACGAATTTGCGTTAACGTGTTATTTGCACGTTAACTTTGACAGCCCTAATATGCTTTTTTGCATTCTCTGTCTTTATTTCAGGTGCAACTTAGATGATATTGGTGTATTAATTAATCAATTAATCAATCAATGGATCAATGAGTGCTTTATTTCAGACCAAAGGTCCATTTTTATATCACAAAATTCTCAAAATGTACATTTTCTTCCGCAGCAGAATAAAAACATCTTTGAAGTATAATGTGTGAGGGTGCCTGGTTAGCTCAGTCGGTAGAGCGGGCGCCCATGTATGGCCAAGGCTCAGACTTAGCCGCGGTGGACCCGGGTTCGAATCCGGCCTGTGGACCTTTCCGCATGTCATCTCTCTCTCTCTCCCCCTTTCCAAGACTCTATCCACTGTCCTATCAATAAATGCTTAAAAATGACCGCCAAAACAATAATTTAAAAAAAAAAAAAGAAAAAAAAAAAGAAGTATAACGTGTGCGGCTTACTTATTGTTATTCTGCACTCTAATTTATCCAGTCAGAACATAAATTGATTATATCTATGTGTGGGCACATTCATGCTAACTAGTATTATAAAACCTTGGCTCACAAAATAACATCCTCATAGCATTAATATACAGGACTGGAAGTCTTTGCATATTGCTCTTTATACCTGCACCATATTTGTGGGGGAATATAGGAGACCGTGATTAGCCAGACTTTTATATAAATTGACTTTAACATTCATCAATGAACAGAGTGAGAACTTATGTGAAATGAAAGCACATCAACCTGAGAAAATAATTACAAACACAAAGCTAAATACAAGCTAAAGTCCAGCCTGCCTATCCCCATAGCTGACAAGACTAGAGTCTCATACTTCTCTGTCTCATCTGCATTCTGGATTCAGAGCAGATATTTATTTAGGCACTCCTCTCACACTTCTCATGATTGATTTGATCGAAATCCCTTGAGGCATAAAAAGTTCTAAGTGGAATCGCGATGAATGGCAAAGATTAGAGCGATAATTTATATGTTTGTGCCATGCTTATCATTTGAGAAGATAAACAATTCTAAACTGCCTCTCAGTCACCTTGGACGGGATACAATAGTTATGGAGGCTATATGGTTATTAATCTTACCTGTTTTATCTTCTACGGTGGGAACTAACGGCACTTTTTCTTTTCATGGCCTCTCTGCAGACACATCCTGACTACTCTGAGCTAAAATAGTCAATATGTAAAAGGATTTTTAGGGTTAAAGTCCACATCTTACACTATAGAAATACATGATTAATAAGCAAATATTGTCCAGAAACCCTCACAGGTACTGCATTTAGCATAAAAAATATGCTCAAATTATAACATGGCAAACTGCAGCCCAACAGGCAACAACAGCTGTCAGTGTGTCAGTGTGCTGACTTGACTATGACTTGCCCCAAACTGCATGTGATTATCATAAAGTGGGCATGTCTGTAAAAGGGGAGACTCGTGGGTACCCATAGAACCCATTTTCATTCACATATCTTGAGGTCGGAGGTCAAGAGACCCCTTTGAAAATGGCCATGACCGTTTTTCCTCGCCAATATGTTGCGTAAGTTTGGAGCGTTATTTAACCTCCTTCACGACAAGATAGTATGACATGATTGGTACCAATGGTATCAATGGTTTTCTAGTTTCATATGATACCAGTATCTTCACTCTAGCTATAAAACTGAGCCTGCTACAACCTAAAAATCTAAAGTTGCATTAACGCATTATTATCGCGTTAACTTTGCCCTAAAAATGAGAAAAAACTATAATTACAAACCTCTAAACTATCAACGTGATATCATGCCAAAGTGTGCAATAGACCTGCCTGTCCACCATAGGATAGCGTGTCTGTGTTACGTGAATATTACATGCGTGTATGAAAGTGCAGTACCAGCAGTGGGCAACACTCTCACTCACTCAACTTAACTCACTTAGGTTTAGACAACAAAAGTACTTATTTAGGTTTAGGAAAAGCGTCATGGTTGGCCTTAAAATAAGTACGTAAACTAAGTAAAATACATACGGAAACAATGTAATATAAGAATGGAAAACATGTCATAATGTAGCTTACAAAACGAAACACCAGTCTTGAACAGCAGTCTCCTAGTTGAAAGTCCTGTGTTTGTTGGACCCACCCGCCCGCCACAAGCAGTCTTTCTTACTTTTTATTCTACGTCACTAGCTCTGAACGTAGCATATTTACGTGGGTGCGTTTACATTGCTACATGCCGTACAAAGACACGCCTAAAGCAAGAACTGCGTTCTTATAACACGCTTTTGCTTTGCGCATTATTTTGTCATTTGGACGCCTTTTCGTGAGACCAGGCAGGAAATACATTTAAATGAAACAGACTTTTTGGAAACTAACCCAGCTTTCTATAAGTTCTTTAAATATTTTATGCCAGACCTATTTTGGAGCATTTTAACCTCTAACACTTTAACATATACACATCTCTTCCATAACAGACACACTTGACTGTGGGCACATCACAGCCTTGCATAATCCCAAATTTAAAGCCAGTAATGTTCTTTAATCCAACGTGCAAACATCAGTGCACCATGGTTTGGGACTCAAAAATACCCGAACAACTGCTGAGACGGAGGGAGCATCCAAAGTTCGAGCAGCGGGCTGAGAGGTCAGGTATCGCCTGCAGCTAGTGGCACAGACGACACCGACTGGCACCTCGATGAAGGCAAGAGGATTCGGAGAGCAAAGTTGATCTCGATGTTTAGAAAATACCAACAGAGCGGGGTTGAAGAGGTTAGCGGCGCTCTCAGTATCCCTCTAATTAATATTCAGACCTCGTAGCAGTGCAAGCTAGTGCCCCTTTGCCCTCCCTAGTCCCCGTTTGTCCAGAGTGAAGGAGTTTGTGTTTAAAGAAAGATATCCTCGCCTCCGGCTAACGGACTCTCTGAGCCTCTGCTGAATGATTGGGCGACCCCGGGTGAGCTTTTCCCAGAGGCCTTTTTCGGTATTCTGTTCACAAAGCGCCGTCTAAAGACCCTCATTGATCAGCTGCTCCTTAAGATCCTCTCTTCTCGTTTGGTCAGGAGTCACTGTTACATCACTGTCACGGGGAAATGGATTAATGCTCATCTGATTTATGAGGGACCGGGCTGGGTCGCAGTTGGAATACAATATATTAAAGACAAACATTTGTAAGATAAGGAATACATTGTCAGTGTAGAATTGCAACAAAAACAAGGTCTGAATAACTCAAGACTTGAAACCAGGACTTCTCTTATTTACACCTGTGCTTTTCCTACTCTGACATGTCAAAATGCCTCACAGCCCATTGCTGGGATTGATGTCGCTGCAGTATTTTCACTCCCTTTCAGTGACATTTCATGTAGAATGAATTAGTCAAATGATTTTCCAACACAAAATGCCAAAGCGCGAGGCATCGCTGTGCAATCTGAACACCTCTGCAGCCTCGTGAACTCACCTGAAGGTCATGTTCACTACAAAAATGAGAATTTCCACCTCTGATATCAACTAAAGCCCTCACATCCCCTTTTTGACTAACTACCGTGACCTACAAAACTCCAAAACCACATCCCTCTCCAAACCTGCCACATTAATCAAATGCCTTATTTTTATTCATCACTGTTCCCATTCCCCCTCAAGCCTTTTTGACAAGGTAGCACCTAGCTCAGTGCACTCCGCCGTACGCGCCTCCTCTGTCATGCAGATGCAGCCCACAACTTAATTATTCATCCCCAATCCATCCTTTAACAGCAGTCTGCACTGTAAGTCACTCACCCCCCTGTTAATAAATATTCTCTTTGCTAAGATTAGAAGATTTTGTATGACCTAGATATCAAATCAAGCTATTGTTCCAGCTCCGTCATGCTACATTTTCTCTGACAGTGAAGGGAGAGGAGAGGAGAGGGAGGGAAAAAGAGAGAGAGGGAGAGGCAGATGGATGCAAACTTAAACGGATGCTTCAGTTCAACAGTGACCCCTGCTGTAGAGTGCAGACTGGTTTTTGCTTCCCTCAGGGCAGACAGCTTATTGGGGTCTTTGAAGGCAACACAAACCTCCCCCCCTCTGTATCAAAGTGGCTTCTTCTCCACGCTGAAATACTCAGACGTCTGTACCAGTATAAAATACATGTTTTCCTGTGTGCGACTACTCACATTCACCTGTTCTATGGAGTCCCAACTGTGCCAATAGAAAAAAATTGAAGGACTTTTCAGTGTTGTCAGTGTAACAAAAATTAATAAAAGTTCCTTGATGATATTTTTACAGCTTTAAGCCTTGTCCACACGTACACAGGTATTTTTAAGCCTCCGAAGGCATTGTATTTTCGAGTTGGCTGAACGATATATCAGGAACGCCTGGGGGGAATTGTATTACATCTAGCACAAACATCCACTTGGACTCAAGGATGAAGTGATTAGAATTTGGTGGTCAAAGGTCACTGTGACCTCACAAAAAACGTTTTTAGCCACAACTCAAGAATTCATATGCTAATTATGACAATTTCACAGAAATGTCTAATAGGAAAAAATGGTGAAGTGATGACATTTTGGACAAACATGGATGTAAACTGCAACTTGACTGGTTGGCGGAGGTACACAACCGCAAGGCGGTAATTCTAGTTATAAATGTAGCTTTTTCTGTGCCTTTCGTCCACACCCAAACAGTGTTTTAGGTCACTGAAAACGGACAAGTTGAAGATTTTCAGAAACTCTGTTTTCAGGTGTCCGAATGTGCTACGGAGGTCACTGCTGATATCCAACACTAAAACGACAAAGACCCTGCCCAGTGGTCTTGACAGCTTCAATTGTGTTTTAGCGTTTTCACCTGGACAGAGATTGTTTAAATAAATAAATAAATAAATAAATAAAATCTTGAGATGGTCTTTGAATTTTACTTTTTGTTATTTGGTTCACTAATGTGTCTGCCAATTGCAATTTACAAGTAATTTGTCTTATCCTTTAACATTTACAGTGTATATATATATATCCATATATATTTTTATATATATTTTGTGCTTTAATTTGGAGACGTGTAAGGCACCTAAAATTTAATGAGATCTAACCCACAATGCAGCAACACGAACTCTGATTTGATTTAGAATAGATTTAATTTCTTTTTTTTTTACTTTAATGCATAATTTAAATGCAATTTTAATGCATCAATTCAAAATTAGATTGTAAAATGTATGTATTAAATCATAATTAAATGCTTTAAATATTAAAAATAATGTGGATGGCACGATACGGACTCCATAGTCGTGTCCTTGACTGCCAGTGCATGTCAGTGTGGTCACCTCCAGAGTATGTCAGGAATGCAGTGCTCATCCAGGACACATAATCCAGCCCTATAATCCTAACCTTGACCATTTGTCTGAGTGACAGGTGTAATCTTGGTTCAAGGTTGGTAGACTGCTGCTTTAAGAGGATGGAGAGGGGGGGTTGTGACAGCTATCCATGCCATACCAGGGGGGCCAGTTCCTCTGGAGCCTCAAGTCCAAGCCCATACAGCTGCAGCCTTGACACCGCTAGCAGCATGCTTTATGCCTCCCCGCTGCAGGAGAGTAATCACTGGCTCTGCAGCAGCGGCGGTGAAGATTTAGCCGTCCTCTTACCTTCAGCCCAAACCGTCAGTCACTCAGAATAGAGCAGCTGCCTGGAGGCTGCCACTGGAAGTATACATCATCACCTATCACATCCTCCTCCTGCTGCTAACCACTATTACGCCTTATGAATCAATGTGTCGGAGGGAAATATCCATGAAAGGCAATTAAAATAACTAAGAGATCCATCAACCATAAACACAGGAGTTGACACGATTACCATCTTGATGAATATTTATCACAAGGAAAGGCAAGATGAAAGGGTTTCCTCGCTGCTAAAGCACAAGGCAGACCCCTCACTGAGCGATGCCAAAAGAAATCGTGGTGTTTGCTCAGAGTCGAATATGTTAAATGATAAGGATGTTGGTTTAAACAGACACCGGGGGCTCGTGGGTAGACATGGCTGCTGCCGGTGGAGGAAAGGGGTGAAGTGTTGGAGGGAGATTTGACAAACTCCTGCAGGCTCCAATACATTTAGGAATAAAGCCCTAAAGCTGGAGAAGATTTTCTAAAGGCTACGTCTGACAGATAAAATAGAGCAGACTGTGGGACTCCGAGTAATGTGGAGGAGTAGCCGCAACTCCTCGTAGGAGGATGACACAAAATTATGAAAAAGTGGGCTTACCAAATCTAAAACAAAAGATGCTTTCAAGTTGCATTTTGGGAAATGTAGGATCCAGTTGTTTTGGAGCTTGACACACACTGGAGACTGAGACTACTACCTTACTCACAATATTCTTTTCACAACATCCATATGTGCTTATTACTTAAGATTGTATTGTGATTTAAAGGTCCCATATTATGCACATTTTCAGTTTCATTCTTGTATTTTACGTTCTGACTAAAACATGTTTACATGCTGTAATGTCAAAAAAACACTTTATTTTCCTCATACTGTCTGCCTGAATATGCCTGTATTTACCCTCTGTCAGAAACGCTCCGTTTTAGCACATTTCAACGGAATGCAAGAAATCCTTGGAGCCAAGGAGGAACGATTAAAAGTCAGCGCTCTTCTTTAATCGGCAATGTTAAAAACCAATATGGGACATCCTGCACAAACACGCCGTTTTAAATAGCCAAGCTACAGCCAATAACGAGCTACCTCAACTGGCAGCTTGCAAAACTATGCCGCACAGTTGACGAAGGGCAGATGTTTGGTTGCCGTTGAAGTGACTCAGCGAGTGTCCCATTGAAGATGATGTCACAACAGTTTCAAATCAATTAGACAGCTGCAGCTGATTTCAGAACGCTGCTGCTCACGTCCTCGCTAAGACCAAGAGGTTGGATCACATCACTCCAGTTCTGAGGTCTTTACACCGGTTTCGTCTGTCAAAGAATTGACGACAAAATACTACTAAAGTACAGAAAGGTTTAGGGCCAAAACACATTTCTGATCTTCGGCTACATTACGAACCATCCAGACCTCGCAGGTCGTCCGGGACGAGTCTGCTTTCTGTCCCCAGAGTCAAAACTAAACATGGAGAAGCAGCATTATGCTCCATAATATCAGGAACAAACTCCCAGAAAACTGCAGGTTCGCTGACGACTTTTTCTGTTTGCCTTTGCCTTTTATTAAATCAAATAATTATTCATGTCTTTCCTCTCTTGTTCTATTTTAGCTTGTTTTTATTTTTTATTCTCTTGGCTCTTTAATAACAGTTTTTAATAGTATTTAAATGTCCTTTTATGGTGTGTTTCTTCTGCACTTTGTCTTGATTCTTTTAATGTTTGATGTAAATCGCTTTGAATTTGCATTGTTGCTGAAATGTGCTATATAAATAAACTTGTCTTGCATTGTCTTACCGAGACACTGCAACTAACTTAAGCTGAATATAATCAGGCAATTAATCACCTGATGGTTAACCTACACATTTGCATCTCTTAAAAGGAGAATTAAAGTGTAAATTGCCTTTCCAAATGTGTGTATCTGATATCGTTATTAACCTTTATAATGGTTTTCATTACGGTGATAACCTCCCAAAGGTCGGCCCCGAGTACCACACCGCCGACTGTATGTAAAACAACTACAGTATGTAAAACAAGTTGAGGAAGTGGCACAGACAGGAAATAGAGTGAGACAGATGTCAGACTTTTACAAAGTCCATTAAAAATATCATTAAATTTGCATTTGACCCGGGACGGGAGGTTGTTAAAGCTCAGCGGATAATTTGGAACATTCGATAGAGTTGAACCCCGATGATTTCATTCAAGGCTAAACTCTGCCATCAGCATTCAGACAGGATGAGTTATTGCCTTGTCTTGCCCGAGCGGCAACCAAATTAAAATTCTGCTCAGAGCGGAGGACATATAACAAGAGAAACTTTTTTTTTCTCCCCCTGCAAGGTAGGGAAGGAAGGAACAACAACTGGGAGGCAAAACAACACACAGCAAGACCTTGCAGCAGGTTTGGATGATTTTCTGTGACACCGGTGGCATCAGGGATCAGAGGTGAGGCTCTGGGGGTGATACGCTTGGTAGAAAGTTGGGTGAAGTGAAGACAGCGCCAATAAGGTTCCTACAAGGTCCCCTCATTACTTCACTTCCATCACCCTTCCTAAAACGGGCTCCTGTGCTGGATCCTCTCTTATCCAGTCAAGCTGATATGTGAGTGAGCGAGATAGCCTCCCCGTGCTCTCCAATCTGGCTACCAAAAACACACTTCATGTTTACCAATGAGCTCGCCGAGGAGATGGCGTCATTCAAGGCGACAGGTAAGGGGTGATTCGGGACCGCGAGCCTGTCGGTTTGTGTCTGTTTTCACAAGTTTCACCTCCAGGAATTGAGAGGAGGAGAATTGGGACGGGACTAGGAAGTTCTCCTTAAAAGGTTGTTATGACCAATGACTGCTCCTGTTGTAGCTGACCTGTCTTGTTAGTGAGCAGCTTCAGCACCAGTGTTACTGATGCTCCCACGTCGTCTGGATCAACAGAGAATCAGAGCCTCTTTGTGCTCATTTTGTACAGATGGTCTTCTCATCTCTAAATCTAAATCATTAAAATAAATGCATGAATACATATTTATAAACATCTGTGTATACAGTCTTTCTTCTGTACACTGGATATTAAGAATAAATCCAATCTAATCTAATCTATTACTGCTTTTACCACTATAATCAGCACTGCTACTACTAGTGGAAGTTTGACATTTTGGGAAACGTGTATTCACTTTCTTGTTGAGCATTACATCAGAAGATCGATACCACTTACACGTCAGTGTGGTAAATATGTACAGAAAGTTATCTGTTTTTTATCTCCTTCGTTTAATCCATACAAAAAAACAAAGTGTAAAAACAAGCTGTGGTTTTAAGGGACATTATGTGTCAGACTATTTTTCAGCTGTGAGCAGTGGCTAGACAAACTGCGGAGACTTCAGGAAGTCACTGCTCCCTGTTAAATGGTGAATTATTACACTTTATAAGGATTAATCAAACGAGATATAACATGTTGATTAGTGAGCTTTAGAGGTGCTAGCTATTTGTTACCTTTGGACAGAGCCGGCCCAGCCGTGTCCCCCTTTTTTCCAGTCTTTATGCTAAGCTAATAAGGGTGGGAATCACTAAAGTCCCCACGATACGATATTATCACAATACACGATAGTCACGATACGATCTTATTGCGATTTTAAACATTTTGCGATATGCTGAGTATTGCGATAAGATATATTGCGATTTATTACCTTTTTTCAACTGCAGTTTGTCAACATCTGTTTTATAAGATACAGTTTTCACTCTGTTCATCTCTGAGTTTTCATTCACATATCTTGAGGTCAGAGGTCAAGGGACCCTTTTGAAAATGTCCATATCAGTTTTTCCTCGCCAAAATTTAGCATAAGCTTAAAGACAAACAACATCTGAATGACAGAATAGCGGCCGGCAGATTGTTAAGAGGTCAACAGTTTATACTGTATACTAAAAGATCAGTACTTAACGTCCATGTACATTGGCACACAAAATATCACAATACTATGGCCACTAGGTGGCAGAGAAACTCCCCTACTCATCATCACCTTTAACTGCTGGTATAGCTTACTTTAATTAAGCTTCACCCCTTTAGAATGACGTTTCTGGCCACCTGATGAATTCAAGTCCAACATTCAGTCTCCTTTCAGCTCTGTTTTGGTCTCCATATTTGACTTTCATCACAGCTTTGTCAGTTGATTGGTAGGGGAGATAGTAGTGTACCGTCATTTTTTTTCTTCAGAACAGCTTTTTTCCTCATGCTGTGTTGGTGAGGCTAACACTGACCTAACATTGACCTGTTAAGCCAAAACAAAGGGCTAAAAGAGGCGGCCTGGAGCTAAGTGGAGTGGTTATTCTCTGTGGGCCTATCACCATGACGGACCTCTTCTTACATTACACTCACTGGATTCAGTAATAATATAAATAAATATAGATTAACAAGCTTTAAGTGACTGCATACACCTTTACAAAAGAGAGATTTTAAGGTGTAATTGGATTTCCTTTAAAAGGGTAAATCCGTCTTCATGTGTTAAAACAGTAGAGGAATAAGAATGCATTCCTTTTTGCATTCAGGCTTGATTCACCTGAGCTGGCCAAGGGTTGATATTCTTGGCTCGGCCGGGCGCCACCGCTCTGATTACGCTCCGATCCAGCTCATAAGCAACCAGCCTTATCCAGGAGCTCCGATATGACACCTTAGGGGGGGGTTCTTTGTGCCTTATCTCAAAAACGTGGTCCGACCATTTAGTGACACGCACAGAACCGAATTGTTCTGCGGCATAAAGAGAAGAATTACGGGCTAAATGGCGGCGATCCAGTGAACAACGGTGCGCCGCTTATCAGAGCGACGCAGGGCACTGGAGGTTTTTTTTACCTCAGCCGAGGGATGAAACACAGCTGGGAAGGGAACGAACACAGATGTTGTTGCTGTCTGCTACGTCAAATTTCATTTCAGAAGACGAGGCAAGTAGAAATTGAAATTCATTTATATTGATCCAGGCATTGTTTTGGTGAAATGTGTGTGTTTGTAGCTGTTTCACAGAGATATAGCCTAACAAACACGTTGTTTTCTCTCTGCGTCTCTCTCTCTCCTCCCCCTTATTTGCAGTTTCTATAAAAGAATAACAGTCGTACAGCAGTCTCCGTTACGAGGGAGCAATCCCCCTCCTAATACCATGCTGACAGATTGCTTTCTGCACCAGCAGCGATGGTCGCTCAGAGCCCCATTGCTAATTCTGTCAGACGTCACACACTTGTGGAGACACTAACACCCGCCCCAACGGCCTCAAAAAGACATGAAAAGCCTCAATCTGACAGTCGAACTGAAACTGATGCCTGTCAGCGTTGCAGGCAGCAAAAGCCAAACAGTGACACTCACACACACACACTTGGTCATCGCCCAGCGAGAGCCACACATGACACCCACAGCAAGCGTGTCCAACGCGATGAGCACGCTCCTCATCACGCCACGGAGCACGAGAGTCTGGTTGGATGTCGACGTATCATATCACACATGAACACTTCCCCACTGAAGTCGGGTGACTGACACTGAGCATAACAAGCGAGGCTTAATTCAGTTGAACGTGTGACTTTGTTAAGCAACGGGAAAATATAAACAGAGGCACAAGAAACAGCCGAGAGCTTTACTAACTGTCACCTTACTGTCAGCTTTCACTTCTATGGGATTTATTGCGGTGATTCTGACAGAAAAATCGGAACACCTTTCAACTTTTAAAAGGCCCAAACTGACATCAAAGAACTAGCGGACTGTGTCTTCGCCCCAAAAGATGCACTTGAACACACCGCAAAGACTACAGCTGACGGCCAACTAGCACATACGTTCTGCGCCTGCGTGAGATGAAATAACTCTCCACACCAGCAGGCGGCGGTAGTCTATATCCGTCATTCGAAAAGGGAAACCGTAAGACAGAGGACTGCAGATAATAGAGATGTCACAATACCAGAAAATTAGTAGTCAATACCAATGAAATTCCAAGATTCTCTGTTCCAACCTGTCCTTTTATGACGGACGAAAGTTTCAGAGTCGTATGTAAACGTGATCGACTCAACGTGAAGTCGTATTTATTTTTAAAATAAATATGGACTTGGTGTTATTGCATCCATCCGACCATTCGTTCGTCCATTTTCTGCATTCAAGCTTTTGAAATACTCCTTAAGTGCAATCAAAATAGCAGGAGTACATTCGACCTTTACAATAAAATAAGTATGATAATACTTTATTCTTCCGAAATGAAAAAATAACACCGTTGTAGAAAAGGTCGTTTTTTTCCGTGATGCAGAGAGGTTCATTTTAAATGTGTACAATCAAATGCCCATATATGAAAAGAAAAAACAACTAAAAATACTCTGTCTGCAGTTGTATTATTATATATAATTGGGCCCGCAGAGTTAATTGTGTAGCTACAAAGAGTACAGAAAAGTAATTTAGTAGAGGGTGCGTGTTCTCCCTCATGGCAATCAATGCAGGAAACAGATGAGAGGGATTTTGGATGGATTAGGAGTATTAGCACTACGCTACCCTCCCTATACTCCCACCCTGGCGGGCCTTATTATTAGTTGGCTGAATATATCATTATGAAAATGTCTTTGTCTGACTCTGTGCCGCGCGGGATTGAATCTTTTATCGAATAACAGTGAGCATTATGACAATTTAGATCTACAAAAGAATATGAAAGATGGGAGAGTGAAAACCCCTCGGGGGAGTTGTAACGCATCGCTAACTTCAAAAACAGACTTACACATGTACATATGCAAACACGTGAATCTGTCCCCCCCCTTGTCATTGGGGAGGAGAAGATTAAAAAAAAAAACTGCACTTCTCTCATTCCAGCCTTGTATTTTTAAGTGACCTACTTGCAGAGAGAAAGCTGTCAGGAGATGGAGAAAGGCATGAATGACTCGTGTGAAGATGGGAGATGGAATAGAAGCAGCGAGATCAAATTTTCCCCTCTCATCTGTTAGGGTGTATACTCACGTATTGACTCACGTACTGTATGTATTCTCAGTGTGTATTTATACTTTGTTCCAGCTGCTCCCCACAATCTCTTACCTATTCTCGTTATCTTTCTTTCGGCCCCGTCTCTCCCCCTTCCTTCTTTCCCCAGAGGGCGAACTCCAGCGTCTAAAATCTGCTTTATTGATTTTATTTTCGTGAGTGCCGGTCCTGTCTTTGACAGATGAAACTCTGGGAGATATTACAACACAGAATACACCTCCTCTCCAGACCACACCGGACTCCGACGACGGCTACTAGTTCTTCTTTCTTAGTTTGACGGAGTTTATCCCTCTGAGATCCACAATAGACCAGTTTTTGTCTTCTTGAGGTAGATACAGGAGGTCTTTAGGGGGAGATAGCAGGTCAACAGGAATAGTAGTAGTGATGTACATGAAGATTAATTTGAGATGCAGCTCAGCATTGTGTGTAAAATAAATTGTGAAAGTGTATAAGGTTTTAGAACATTATGATAGAAGTGTATGATGATCATCCCCATGCTCTGTTATGTCTCATAAGTTGTTGCAGCAATTTCTGGCTTGATACCATTTGTTACACAGATTTGGTGCTAAATTTAACCATTTTTTTACCACTTGAGTTAATAAAAATGATCAATAATCCCTTCAAAATACCACATTAAGACACCAAGACCTTGGGGAACACCATAGAAAAAGCCATGCTGTGATTTGATTTCAAAAACATTTGACATTTGGAGATTTCTGCAAGAATTTCATTTTTCTGCGATTGGATGTCGAGCACTTCTGTTCTGTAAACTGCTCAGAAACCCCCTTATTATCAACCTAGCTAGCAACCATCCTCTGAATGCTCTAGGTCTCTAGTTTGTGGCTGTAAAGTTTCACGAGGCTGTGATTATCCTAGAGGTCACCTCAGGTCATTTTATACAGTGAAGTTTAAAAAAAATGGTCTCACTACAATGAAATGTCTACTATGGGGTCTAACATCATCACACATGAATACAGTTGGGTTCATTGGATCCACAAGAGTCTCAGTTTTACAGTGATACCCAATGTATGTAATTCAAGACTGTTTAGGGAACCAGTATGCAGAAATATTCAGATACACCATTTTAGAATAGGAGAAAATAACACATTTATACTGCATAGCAAAAAACTGCATGTGATTATCATAAAGTGGGCATGTCTGTAAATGGGAGACTCGTGGGTACCTATAGAACCCATTTTCATTCACATATCTTGAGGTCAGAGGTCAAGGGACCCCTTTTTAAATGGCCATGCCAGTTTTCCTCACCAAAATTTAGCCTAACTTTGATGCGTTATTTATTTCCTTTCAGACAAGCTAGCATGACATGGTTGATACCAATGGATAGGTTTTCTAGTTTCATATGATATCTTGACTGTAACTCTAAAAATTACTATGCTACAGTAAAGTCGGGATCGCGTCTCAGAGTGTTAATTCGCACCAACGGTGTCGTCGCAGCAGAGCAGCTTGTCGAGCAAACATGATGAATAATTGAATTGGGTCTGGACAAACACGGCTCATGATTAAAAACAGACTGTGACAACATTAAGAGCTCGACAAACACAAATCAGCAGTAGTGGTGGTGGTGGGAAACGTGGGGCACGGACAGGAAATTGGTGGGGTCCAACGATAGCGCCCTGAGGGACAACTCGCAAGACCAAACTGCTGATTTAAAAATGGAATAAATGAAGGAATTGTGGCTGTATTGTAATAGAGGTGAGCTGTTTGTTTGGGGGCGTTTTGGGACAGGCTCTCCGTGGGGAATGGCTTTTACTTTTACTTCAAACTGTAAAGCAGGAATACCAATGAGAAATTCATAACTAGGACCGCAGTCAAAAACAAGCTCTCAAAGCCTCCTTTCTAGATGGGCTCTGAAGTCCCTGCTTAGCGCCGTAATAAGAAGCTGGAATTAAGTATTGAGGCTGAGAGAGACGGGTTTGCAGTGCAGGAAACGCCTCTTTGCATTTCTCCCTCTGACTGTAGGTAGGGGGTTAAGTGGGTATATTAGGAGAAGATCAAAAAGATTATTATGATGTGCTGTGAAGTTGCACTTGAGTCTAAAAATGCCTCTTGGTAATGTGTCATTATTGCAAACAGGCATAACTGCTGCAGAGCGAGGCAGACTTTTTAAGTCTAGGATGTTTTGAGCCTCCCAATAAAATTGTGTTTTTAACAGCTAAATCTCAGCAGAGCCTCACTTTCTCTCAACACAATGTCGGCTATACCGAAGCGCTAATGGAATCAAGAATTAATATGGAATATTCATAAAAATGCCAACAGATGTACGTATTAATGATAGAATTGACTAGTGCATTACACAACTTTTCATGTTTTATACACTAAGTGTTGACCTGACTCACTTTGGGCCCAAAGTTTAAAGGTTAGGTCTTCTTTTTTAGTATCATCTGTGTCACGTAGAGTGCCATTTCTGTCAAAAAACTGTTAAAACACACACCAGTTAGCCACACTGGGTGACACGTTCCTTCATTATGATGAACACGGCCACATATTCTGTTTTAAATCAATCACACACACACCATCCTGCTGCTGTAAATACTCATTAGAGCACCAATTGTGTATTAATCCACTGCTGGAAATAATCCCCAACAAATGCGCTACTTATTTCTGTTTGAGTAACATCGGCTAAAAACTAGAATCACCGCCTCATGGTTGTATGAATCTGCCAACCAGTCATCACTTCATCATTTTATCCTATTACATATTTGTATGAAATTGTCATAATTAGCAAATGAGTTTTTTGACCACCAAAATTGAATCAGTGACTTTTTTTAGTATTTTCCTTTTAGGGATGCACCAATTGTGAAATACTGGGTTGATACCAATACCAATACCAATGTCTCGCATCCTCAGCTGTCCCAGGCTGGACCCACGGCAGGACTAAGGTGGCGTGCGGCAGCCCGACCTGCTTCTGTACCAAGGCTTTTAGACGGGACATACTGTATTTCCTGTCCAAATATTGGTGGAAATTCAGTTTTGGGTTTCATTCAGTTTCATCAAGACAGATATATTGGCTCATTTATGTTTTTCTTGACATATATTTCTTTTGATAAATCATGAGTCAATGATGAATTGACTTGGGAGAGCCTTTGGGTTGTAGCAATGTTTTCAGCATGCCTCATACTTAATAATAACAGAGCCAATGGAAATGGTACAAGGGTGTTGACAAAGTTTACATGAGTGAACTGTAGTGTGTCATGTTTCCCTCCAGAGGGCAGGGTCATGACACCACGAAGACGCCACGAGGCAGATCCTTCTCTACTGAACTCGGCCCTGACTGCAGGCACAATTGTTTCCCCTGTTCCCTCGTGCACGTTATTTGTCTCAGATGTCACTAACGCCGGCTCTGGATGCAGGCAAATGCACTTTGTAGTCAAGCATCAGGAACAAGGCGTTTCCAGGCTAACGGTGTCCTGAGTGGGTGTCACTCTGGCTGGGGGAAAAGGGATGAAGAGGCACAGAAAAGAAAAATGACGCGAGTGAGCAGCAATTCATTATAAAGGAAATGTTGAAGGGCTTTGTTTGTCCTTTCACCTGCTTCTTACTTGAACGGAGCTACATTACCTGCTGCAGTATTTCTGTACCGGCTCTCCATCCTCCTTTCATGTCTCGCTTGACCCCTCCTGCTCTTTCCCCGTCTCTCCCTCCTACGATGCTTATTTTCTGTCACCTCTTTACATTTCTATTTTATATTCTTCTCTTCTCGTCGTAGCTATGCACTTATCAGTGGGAGCAACGGAAGATAAGACTTGGGATTGTTTGAGCTGGAGAGATACCGGAGGTAATTTGGACATTCCAGCTTCTACTTTGCCTGAAAATAGTAAAAAGTTAAACACTTTTTGGAGGTTTTCAAAAGGTCAAATGTTAAGTTAAATACTTTATAAATTAGACCAGATAAATGCATTTAGGCAGAGTTAACAGGCTCTTTGTTTTTTGCTCTCATCAGTAAAACAATGTACGCTAGCCTTTCATATGAGATTCAATGTTATAGGTAGGGCCCAAAGATGATTAGCAACATCTAGTGGTGTGGTTGCAGATTGCAACCAACTGAGTACCCCTCCGCTCAATCCTCCCTTTTCCAAGACTGCAATATCATGAGCTGCAGAGTGCAAAACCGTGGCAACGCCGTTCTCCTCGCTCAGAGTTCATCCTTTCCATAATAACACTACTTCAGGAGCAACAGAAGTCAGACGACGGATGGCGGTACCACGGTTTTGCACTCTGCGGCTCACGTTACCGCAGTTTCACAAGCGTGTCGGAGATCTACGGTGGCCTTCAGGTAATGTAAAAAACATGAAAGGTTCTCTCTAGAGCCAGTGTTTGGTTTGTCCGTTCTGTGCTATACTGTAGAAACATGGCGGAGCAACATGGTGGACTCCGTGAAGAGGACCCGCTCCCTATGTAGATATGAAGGACTCATTCTAAGATAATGAAAACGTGTGATTATCCCTTTCTAATAGTCCTCCTGAGTGTAGCCTCAGTTGTTTGATGCCTCCAAAAGTTCTGGGGGAAACAAATTCAGCACAACAGTCAGAAATTGCAAAAAACGCCTCGTCACCAGCCTACAAAAGGTCAACCCGAGCGCTGCTCGTAAGAGGTCCTGTCACGAGACACCCAAGCTCACAGCCAGGCCGCAAATTGTCTGCCCGAAACCACCAGCTTCCACTTCAAATCCTCTTCAGGGTGCCAACACAACGAGCAACATCTTTCCAATCTTCGCTGAGTGCAATCCCGCTCTTGTCTAAAGCAGAGAGCGATGGCAAAATGCGGCAACAGGACCATGCATAAAAGATGAGTCATGAAATAATGCGAAAGTGCATATGAATGAGTGCATAAGTGCACGTCTGTGAGTCGATGGACAGGAAGAAGACACACCGCACTCACTGCTTCTTTTATCTCCTCCTTTTGTCATTCTTTCTGTATCTCACAGGGATAAAAAGAACAAAATACATCCAGCAACTTCCTGTCTCAATCTTGCCATATTTCAAAAGGTGGATAGGTCGTGCCGGGGCTTCATAAAAGGCCGGACGAGGTATTGTTTGCAAGACAGGCTGAGAGAGAGGGCGTCAGTTCAGCTATTCTCAAGAAGTTTAGTTTTTTTTCTCAGAGGGAACATGAGGTGAAAGTACAGACAAGGTGAAGAGGAGATGAGATATTGCTAACTCAAAAGAACTGCAAACACACACACTCCAGACTGTGTGTGTGCAGATGATTATGCATCATCCTGAACCACAGAGGAGGGGGTGAGGATGACAGATTTCTCTCCCCTTGACTGTCAGCGCTTCCGGTCTCTGTGTGGGCCGATAACACGGGAGCTCGCTAATTAATTACCTATTGATGCATTTATCGTCTGGTGCGAGCATTCATAACAGTCAAACAGCCGTAGCCTTCAGGAGAGGGCGGCGCTGATGCCCCGTGGACGCCGTTAACGTCAGCTTCTCCCTGCAACACTGACCATCCGCTAAAGTAGCGATAGCTCCTACTATTGATAATAAATCATTAATAGTTTCTGAAATGCTTTACAAAAAAGCATAAGAGCATCAGGCGTGAGAGAAATTGGTCTCAACTTTAGATACAAATTAAATGCTACATTGCCATGGTCCAAGATAGCGCAGTAAAAATTCTTCAAAATGTGCAATAACAAGAGCTATTAAAAAAAACATTAAAGGTGCAGTGTGTAGGATCCAAGGTTATAATAGTTTTTAATTTTGACTTTCATTTTAGTTTAGTTTTAGTTAGTTTTCAGAGTGTGTTTGCGAGTTTTAGTTTAGTTTCAGTTTTTCAGGAAGGTTTAGTTTTAGTTTTTCTATATTTAGATTTAGTTTTACAGTAGTTTTAGTTTGCTTTTGTTAGGACCAGGTATATTGTCAAAGTACGTAGCTATATACAAAATACATGGTTGGAAAACTGCGTGGGGAATGGCCATAATGTTAAATCATTGCCCTACTTTAGTGTCCGATGTGAAGCAATTGCAACATAGCGCCGTCTCCTGGAAGGTCCAGTTCGTTCAATTTCTGTGGTTCTATGTCACAAGGAAATTTATGGCTTCTTTTTTTTTTAATAGTGATATACTGTACTAAAAAAACTAAAACTGAAATGAATTCACATTCATTTTTATTTGATTATTATTAGTTTTTAACCATGAAATATAGTTTTAGTTTTTCTTACAGGATTTAGTTTTTATTTAGTTTCAGTTTACTGAGAATATCTTCCACTACTTTTATCCATTTAGTTTTGGTTTACCATAATAACACTGGTAGGATTTGGCGGCATCTAGCGATGAAGTTGCAGATTGCAACCAACTGAAACTTCTCCCATGTGCCAAACGTGTCGGAGAACTACAGTGGCTGTCGCAAAAACGCAGAAACGTGAATGACCCTATCTATCAGTGAGGGTTTCTGGACAATATTTGTCATTGTTTTGTGTTGTTAATTGATTTCCAATAATAAATATATACATACATTTGCATAAAGCAGCATATTTGCCCACTACCATGTTGATAAGAGTATTAAATACTTGACAAATCTCCCTTTAGGGTACATTTTGAACAGATTAAAAATGTGCGTTTCATTTGTAAATAATTATGGACAATCATGCGATTAATCACGATTAAACATTTTAATCGATTGACAGCCATACTAATAATGCAGTTGGTTGTTTGAGGTAAAATCACAGGTGTGATTAATAACATTAACAATGGCTCAACTCCATTAAAGTGTTGGAATGGCTTTGTGTTGCCCGTGTTGGCTCACTGACACGGCTTACTCTGACACTTAATGGAACTAAGCCATCTACTAAGCCTGCTGTGAGTCAAAGTGTCTGCTGTGACAAGTCTATTGTGTTAAGAAAAAAACAGAAAAACCTCTTGTTCAGAAGCCAAAACCAAAATCAATACTAAATGTTCAGCGTTATCTTATTAGAGAACCCTGCACAGGAAAAAAGCTGTAATTAAGATGTATAAAACAAACACAATATGACAGCCTTTTGAATGTTAGACACTAATGGTCTTGAGGGTGAAATCTAAAAGCTGATATGAGAATTTGAGAGAAAGTTGTCATAAAAAGTTACTTGGCAGTGTCTCCAAATGAGCCTCCATCTCTGCAGCTCTTCTGCTTCCACATTATAATTAATGTGACAAACCCAGAACCATTACAGAGAGCACTGGCAGCCTCTGTGGGCCGCTATCAACTTCCCTACCAACGGGCTGAGTTTCAAGGGAAAATGTGCTGATATGCTTTATCTATTCCAGCTATAGGTACGTACAGTAGTCTCAGCTGAATGCTTTTTGCAACAGGAACAAGTGGAGTTTTTAGGAAATATAGTCTTAATTTTGAAAGTTTATAGAGTTTAAAGAGTTATAGTCTTTAAAAACCCTGCACCTTAACTCTTCACTCCACCTGGAAGAGATTATAAAACTCTGGATAAACGGCACCAACTTGAACTACTGAATTCTTAATGAACTGTAGGTATCTTCGAAAGCTGCGAGAGTCAGAGCAGTTTAAAGCGGAGATAAAAAAAGTATGAATGACCTTCTTTGAAATCTGCAGAGGATAACAATGTTTTGATGTTTCAATTGATTCTCGGTTGGCAAAGTGGATTACCGTCTTCTACCTGCTGGAGTCACTTTGGCATCTGAATGCACCCCTTTAAGTTTCAGGCGTCTGGATTTAAGTTGAAGGACAGACCTCAAAGATCACTTCAAATAAAAAAGATTTTTCTCATCGTCTTCGGTTTGTCATAACTATCTGTAAAAGGAGAAGTATTGCTCTGGCCCAATCTTGTTTTTCACAGTCTTGTGACACTGTTTGATGTTGCGTGGTGATTGGGTTTTGCCTACCGATTGCTCATCTCTTTGCTAGATTTGCATAATATTATACATGCAGATGACTGACATGGCTCATTTTACATGCACAATTTTCTTCTTCTTCTTCTTCTTCTTTCATTAACCTGAATAAATATCCCTTCCAATGCAATCAAGGCAAATGACTCATTTGTCATGTTTGGGGGGTATTTTATTCTGTTTTTAGACTGATCTAGCATTTATCTGGTATGATGGCGTGTGTGCACAGGCTCCGTGCTTTCCAAGCCCCCCATTCATTGCCTATGTAAGCAGCCGCGCAATGCATTCTGGTAGCGCGGTAGTCGCGATTCGAGAGACTAGACGTCACGACGCCCGCTCCTCATTTGCATAAAGTTGAGGGCTCGTCTACTTTATGCAAATCACGGGCGTCCGACGCGACTCGCCGCCTCTCGAAACTCCCGAAAATCTTTTAAAATAAACGTTGTTGATCCAAAATAAAGACAGATTCAGCAACTGCATGGATTGTTTCTCGCCTCAAATGTTTTCAGAAATACATTTTGGTGAACTATTTTGGTGAAATAAGAGAAGACGGTTTCCAAACGAGCCTCCATACTGGTTCCGGTTTGAAAGCTGGGAGCAGCAGCCAACGGCGGGAAAGCGTTCGTCCAATCAGGTGGGGAGAGCCTGTCCTAGCGACACGCCCACCAAGCGTCCAATGTTGGGAAGGTCAGGACAGGTCGGGATTTTAGTAATTAATTTCCTTACAATACCTTAATATACTGACACTTGTTTCTCAAATGTTCCTGTGATGTATCAGACAAAAGCAGGAAATCACACTTCATGATTCAAGGCAATAGTGAGAGGAGATTATAAAAACACAAACACCACAACAGAACAATGTGTTACATAGAACAAACAACCCTTTCTCCAAGAAATTATGTTTACGTACTACAGTATTCATTTGTTTTCCCAATTATGTTGTGTTGGGAAACGTAAATGCGGCCTTATTTATGTTCATATGCAAATGTCAATACAATGTCTGTGAACATTTGCTCATAATAATGTGTTTACTTTGTCATTTCTAGGAGACGGGGTTTGAATGAGTGACCTGAGTGATAAGTGAAAAATGGTATGAATGACAATTCAACATACTGAGACAAACTAATTATTAATTGGTTACAGCATCTTTTACATTATTCTGATAATTGAGGGTGCATCACTATCGTGTCATCTTATCGGCCTGTCATGTCGGAGGAAATGTTCATTTCTGGTTTAAGCCGATATTTCATCATAAAGCCTTTATCTGCATCCTTAATTACAATAGGACAAGAACCAATCTACACAATGCACTCAAGAGCTTGTGTGTGTGTTATCATCCAAAACTATATTTGAATCCCCTGCACCTTTTCTTGCCTCTCCAGCAGAAACTGACAGCTCATCTCAGTGAGTCATGACGCTCTAATCCACAGAGATTACCGAGAGTCATATAAGGAATCAGTATCAGAGCCACGACCTCGTCTGACTTCAGAGCAGCGTGTGGTCCAATAGGGAGGGATAAATGATCCTCGTGTCAGACGCACAGAGACGTGAAAGTTAGCAGAGTGACGCCGTATTCATTTTCTCCCGTCTTCCAACCTGCTACCCTCTACTTTAGAAAACTCTTTGTCCCTGTGAGAAAGCCATTACTGATCTTTATTGTGATCACCCGTCAGTCTGTAGAACACACTGAGCTCCTTCTAACACGAGAAGATTACAAGAGCTCCTCTTTTAATAAGAGGGCGCAGGAGGTGAGGAGAGACGTCGGGTGTTAGCAGAGGCCTATTTCATCCTGTTTTCAATATACCCATCATATATATACTGTATGTCTGAATCAGGGTTTACGCTAGACTTTAATTTAGGCCAATATGGACATTAATAATCCATTATTCTGGCCATATAGAACAAATACCAGACATATGTTTTAAATAGCCATATAATAGCCTACATTTCACATGACTTGAAAATAAGTTAAAGGAAGAAGTGGTCTAAAAAAATAAATAATAGGCTAAATAGTGGTCATGTCTGTAAAGGGGAGACTTGTGGGAACCCATTTTCATTCACATATCTTAAGGTCAGAGGTCAAGGGACCCCTTTGAAAATGGCCATGCCAGTTTTTTTGCCAAAATTTAGTGTAACATTGGAGCGTTCTTTAGTTTCCTTGATGACAAGCTAGGATGACATTGGTACCAATGGATTCATTCGGTCTTCTAGTTTCATATGATGCCAGTACCTTCACTTTAGCTTTAAAACTGAGCCAACTACAACGTCCGAAAGATCAAATAGAGGCCAGGCAGGACAGCAGGCCATCAGAGTTTAAAGAGGTTAATTAAAAATCCATATTGTTTTGGAGAATCGAATCACAACACATAGTAATGTGATACTCATGTGTATCGATACACAGGAAATCAATAGTACTGGGCTTCTTTGTTCATAAGAAGCCCAGTACTATTGTGATATTGATTGAAACCACATCATCAAACTCTAATGCAGCATAAATCTTGCAATAAAGATACACAAGTATTGATAATTGATTCCCACTTCTCCAATCCTTAGAGGTCACATCTTATTTGAAGAAGAGGTTCAAATCTTTGACCAACAGTGTGTGTGTGTGTGCGTTGATCTGGCTGCCAGCCGGCTTGTCGACGGTGTTTTTCATGCTTCAGCGGAGCGTGAGCAGCAGAACACGCATTCTCCTCAGTGGAGGAGCTCGCTCACAAGCTCACCCTCTATCTCCCACCACACACACACACACACACACACACACAGTCACTGCAGTGTCAAACTCACACCATTGCACAGTGAGACCAGTTTGCTGCTCCTTGCTCTTCAACACACTCTTTGTTGTTTGTTGGGCCGCGCTTCGTTTTCTAAACCGCCTCGGGCTGTAATGACTTTGTGATAAGCAGGAGCAACTTGTGTAAACAACGGGGATTGCCCTGTGGAAGCAATTTAGACACTGCAGCGCCTCTCTACCCGATCTGTGCCAACTAGCGTGGTTGGTTGCCAGTTTGAATCCCAAGACTGAATGATTAGGAGTGAATAATCATCCTCTGCCTGCAGGTAGAGGTCCTCTGATGTGGCCAACACTGTAGAGCAGACGAGCAAACGATGAGGCACGTTGTCAGATCAAGGTTTACGTTAGAAAATAAAGTTTTTTTGCCGGTATCACGTGTAGTAGTCCGGCAGATTTATCAACGACCAAAATTGGCCGTTGGGAAGTATGCCAAATATATAAATAAATTCATTAATAGCATATTAAATAGCCTAATAATGTAGGATATGTTGCCAAGACAACATAATATGAACTTACATTTTACTAGGGCTGACCCGAATGCTTTGAAGCTTCGAAACTTTGACCGTTGCCATGGTAATTGACCTCCAAATCACTATTCAAATGCTTTTTTCTTTTTTTGTTGTAGTTTTTATATAAAAGTATGTAATGGTAATGCATAAATCCCCAAATAGCCCATGAAATAAGGAATAATCCAACAACATTACTCATTATTCATATTGAACATTAATTATTATTAGTTATTCTCAGACGGATATCGCTATTTGTTGTGTGTAGAGGCACAAGCTTAGACACTAGAAGCTACACTAATCAAGATGTCTCTCTATCTGACTAATTTATTCTCTTCAAGCTCAAAAAAATCCTCAGAAATGAATGATTCAAAAGATCAATAAGAGGAAGTTTAAGGTGATACAGCAGAAAAATATCTCAGGCAGCTCCAGTGGAGTGAAGTAGTCATGCTGCCATCTGCTGGTGGAAACAGAAAACAAGTGGTGTGCGCCAGAAAAGAAACTTGATATGCTTTTGTAATCTGTTGCACAGGGAGACTTACACACACACACAGAATATCAATAAGCATGAGCTCAGCAGATAAAAACAATACATGTTCAAAGACGTGTGGTTGTACAGCTCTTGATGTTAGGATGAGCTGCAGGTGTAAAATCCACTCATCTAATCTGGGAAAGAAGAACCTTCATGTCAACTTCTTGCTGTGTCAACATAAAGCGCTGGCGTGCACACTGAGTTTGTCATTCACGCGGCGCCGGGCCAGAAGCTGCAGAAGCTGAGTGACTGTTTGTATTGATCCAGAAGCTTCTCCTCACCTCTGCCAGCGATTCATGCCTTAGTTAGTTTCTCCTATTGATCCACCGATCCTCTCACAGCATCGGCAGTGATCGACCTATCAGCCGGCTGATTGAAGATAAATTTTACAGCCATATCACAACCTTCGGGGCTGTCTACGGCTTAATCCACTTATGCTTTCCTAATTACTGTAGTGTGTCAGAAAATGGAATGAAGCATAATTCAATTCCTATTTTCTCAGATGTGACCAGCACACTGAAACAACTAATAATATAGGCTCTAACCCACCACCACCTCCACCACTCCTCCCCAGCTATCGCCTGTGGGCAGCCCCGTGATGTGACTTCCAATGAGTTTCTCTGTCTGACAAGAGCCAAGGACGATCGTTCAGAACGGGAGTTTGGATAGATATGCAACGGCAGACATGATCCCCTCCGTGGGCAAACAACGGGGTGTTGTTTCGAGGCACGATCACATCGGCGGGGAGGGAAACAAACACGGCCCGCAGCACAAATCGAACGGCTCGCGCTGCAGCTTATCCCGATGTCCACGCGGCGACACGCAGACAGGGAGATGGACGGCAGGAAGTCGTGGACAAAACTACACTTTCACTTATTCAATCAGTCGCTTCACTGTCTCGCACACAAATCCATTTCCCTTCTTTGAAGCAATGCTGCATGCTGATATCAAAGCCACAGATCACATATTGATTACTGAATACTGACGCTACTTTTCAATGGCGTCATACTGCTTAGTTTGGCTTATTTTAGATACAGGGATTCCTCCATTATCAACCGCCTCACTGAGGGTAATCTGGCAAACAGGAACAGAGTGGTGTAACATCAAAAAAACAATGTCGTATTTCAAGGGGACATCTGTTCATTTTCTCTGCCTCCCTTCCCGGAAAAACCTCCCAAAAAAAAAACTTTGTGGGGCTTGTTTTTTTCGCTGTGATGAAATGACTCCGCGGTGAAGCAAAGGGGAGGGTGGGCTCGAGAACAAACACACGCATCCTCTGATGGATGCCAACCACGCGTGTCCTTGGTTGATGTGCCGTTTCCACAGCAACACGGGGTCTTTATCGTCATCGCTATGCCAGTGCAGGAGTCCTTTAAATAGCCATCAGCGGTTCACAGCAGCACATGATAAAGGCCAACCGCTACACCCACTAAAATTGTCCGTGTCGTCACCGTCACAATAATAATCCCCATTTATGCAACACCTTTCTGAACACGGTGCTTAAAAGGTGCTTCACGTTGCAGGGAAATGGAAAAGCTTGAATGAAGAGAAGCAGAGAGGTGGAGCAGTGGTTCGAAAAATGGAAAATACATAAATAGTTCCATGTGCAAAGAAGCAACTAATGGAATATATAACAGTCAAGGCAACAGAAATAGATACGAATTGAACACAAGAATACGAGAATACACCAAACCTATACAAAAGCCTACTGTAGAAGAGCTTGTAAGTGCTGACGGATAACACTTTTACTCTTTTGTCTAGTTTAAGCAGAGCTTTCTTACAGGATCTATGACTGAATTTCAGCTATGAAAAGACATAAATCATCTCTGCCAGTCCCTTTATGGGAACCGAAGAAAGAGAAGATTAAGTATGAAAAAGACTGTTTGAAATCGCACACTACGCACTACATACCCAATATGTGCACTATCGTTCAACATACTTTTGTGTGAATAAACAGTAGTATGCATCTTTTTGGACGCACTGACTGAACTGTAATTTACGTCGTCACTTCCTGAGAGCCTCATTGCCGGTTGGAGACGTGTAACCATGGTAACCCGTGCCAACCTCATGTGACCAAAACGATGATTTGTGAGAATCAATGTCTGAACGAATTTAAAACCACTTAGCAAAGTGAAATCTTATACGTACACTTAAACTGAAGTGTTATTGATGTTACAGAGCTGTCCGTCAGCGTCCGGTATGAACGTTTCCCGTCACTACCATGCTGCATTGTGGGATATTTATGCCGCCGTAGGGTCCAGTGTTTGCATACTGTAATATATCTCTGTATGCGTGGTGAAAAACATGGAGATGTGAGTTTAGTTGCCTAATTAACACAATGTAGAGTGTAGTAATGATCCTTTCTCTATACACAGTACACATAATGAATTGTTGCTTGTAAATTTGCTGATTTATTGTAAAATGATGACAGTTTGTACAACAGTTATACACAACGACAGACGTAGCCAGCTTCACATATTTACCAGGAAAGCTGCTGAGCTTTTTTCCCCAAACACATTTTACATTCAATCCTGATTTTTATGCAGCGTCGGGTTGAGTCATACTCCCTAATTGAGAGTTTTTCCACCCTCCTACATGAGACGAGGCAACGCCGCTGCAGGTTAATTGCTGGTTGTAGAGCCCACGGGGAAAGCTTTTAGCTGAAGCCACCATCATTTCTTTCTTCTTTTTTTTGTTTTGCATGGCGGATGTTTGAGGGTTAATTTGTGCTCACCACGCAGACCTTTGCTCAAGTACATTTAGGATAGATACAAAAATGTTCTATGAATAACTTGGTTCCTCTTCAAATACAACAAAACAACAAAATTATTCTAGGCAAGGTGAAGGTACCAATGAGTTTTAATGAGTTTTTACAGCTCCAGTAGTCAAATAAAAGGACACACACCATCAACTCGGGCTATTTATACCGGCATCGTTTGCAGTTTGATTAGACATTCTTCAAATGGCCCTTTCTGAATTCAGACCCATGGCACTTGACGCTTTTCTTTTCATTGGTTAGTTTATCATTAGCTGTTTTTTTTCTCTTCTATTCTGACCCTGCTTTAGTGTTTGAATTTTAAACATGATCCATAACCTTTCCTGCATATAAAACATGTGCAACTGAGCTGCTGCAGGATACAGACACTCAGGTTTTGAGACTATTTACAGTCTAAGCAGTGAAATGAATGGAGGAAAACAAGTGTAATATTGACAATGTCAGACTTTAGAGGAAAATGAATAATGGGTGATGAAGATGGACTAATTAAGGGAACATAAAAAAAAAAAACGTATCTCAAATTAAAAACACAAAAAAAAAAAGAATGACAAATATACATCCAAATGTACACTCACCGGCCACTTTATTAGGCACACCTGTTCAATTGCTTGTTAACACAAATAGCTAATCAGCCAATCACATGGCAGTAACTCAATGCATTTAGGCATCTAGACGAGGTGAAGACGACTTGCTGAAGTTCGAACCGAGCATCAGAATGGGGAAGAAAGGGGATTTAAGTGACTTTGAACGTGGCATGGTTGTTGGTGCCAGACGGGCTGGTCTGAGTATTTCAAAAACTGCTGATCTACTGGGATTTTCACGCACAACCATCTCTAGGGTTTACAGAGAATGGTCCGAAAAAGAGAAAATATCCAGTGAGCGGCAGTTGTGTGGACGGAAATGCCTTGTTGATGTCAGAGGTCAGAGGAGAATGGGCAGAGTGGTTGGAGATGATAGAAAGGCAACAGTAACTCACATAACCACTCGTTACAACCAAGGTATGCAGAATACCATCTCTGAACGCACAACACGTCGAACCTTGAAGCAGATGGGCTACAGCAGCAGAAGACCACCCGGTACTTGCAAGGTGTACCTAATAAAGTGTCCGGTGAGTGTATATGGAGCATTGCATTAGCTGAGGCTAATTATTTATGCTGTACTTGTGTTTGATAAAGAGAATATTTCCAGTGTGCAAAAATGTAATTTAAATAAATATTATTGACATAGTATTTACATAACAATATAAACAGAAAGAGTGTGTTTAAGTTATTTGACATAATTTAATATATTCACTGTCCAAAACATATGGTATGATGTCAACATATTAGGATGGATAGATAGATAGATAGATAGATAGATAGATAGATAGATAGATAGATAGATAGATAGATAGATTTATGTACGTAAATGATCCCAAATTGGGCAATTATTGTGTTACAGCAGCAGGTTATCCAGTCAATGTATAGGAACAGTAAATACACAGTAAATATACATATCAACACTAGAGATAATATCTATAGAATACACAATATAAAGAATATATTAGAATAACTAAATATAAAAACTAAATACACCAGACTACTACAACTAACTTAGAAAATATATAATGTAAACATAGAGTAACAATAACCCACTATATACATTAACAAAGTTTTACTTTATTCACTATACTTGTATATGTACGGCGGCAGTTGTAGCTTTGTTTAGGAAAGTGGTATTTATTATGCATTATTATGATTACTAATTATATAAAGTGTGTTTCAAGAACAAAAAATATTTTTTCTCATGAATGTTATCTACATTTTTAGCTAGTTTAATACTTATAGGGCTGCAACTGACTATTATTTTCATAATCAATTAATCTGCCGAGTATTTTCTAGATTGATCCATTAATTGTTTGGTCTATAAAATGTCAGAAAAATATTGAAAAATTAATCCCAGTTTCTCAAAGTCAAAGGTTATGTCTTTAAATGTCTTGTTTTGTCAGTTCAAAACCAAAATATATTCAGTTTAATATGATATAAAATGGAGAAAAGCAGGAAATCTCCATATTTGAGGATGAAAATGCCATTTTCTGCATGAAAAATTACTTTTTATTAAGTATTAGAATAGTTGCAGATCATTTTTCTGTCGACTAATCGTTGCAGCTTTAAATATTTATATTTCAATACTATCCACTAATATTGTGACGCAAAGGCATCTCTGTTTGCTGCATGGCACACACACACACACCCAGATATCCCCCCCATGGCCACGCATCATCTCCTCCACACTGCTTAGTAACAGATGAGATTATCAGCGAGCTGTGGTGGGTGTGTGGGGGCTGACTCATGCGGGAAACATTAATCAGAGCTGTATTATGTCAACATTAAGGTGGTGTGACATCAGCTGCATCTTCTAGCAACTGGAGATGTAGGAAGTGGCAACAGTCTAATCCAATAGCATCCAAACACCTCTGCAATCTGGCCTCAGTTATGATATTACAGCTCAGGAAATTCACACTAATTGGGAACCACAGTGTGTGAGCTCATACTTCACACTGATGCAGTGATGCAGAAGTATCTCTAGAGGGAGCTACGAGTATGGAAGAGACACAATGTCCAATATCAAACTATTTCAATACAGCTTTGCACCACATTTTGGGCAGAACAATAGCCAACAAGCAATTCTTATTAGATATACTTTCAAAAATGTCAAATTTAATGAAAGAAATATCATTATTTCTTATTAAAACAAGTGGAAAAATTGTTTCTGGTGTTGCCTCACTTCTTTCTCTCACTTTCCAAAAGTGTCACTATGTCAAAACAAGGCTGGATCAAATAGATCATGGTTTGATTTGGGAAATAAAGAACATTTTGACCAAAGTAAGTTTTAAAAGCAAGGTATTTTGCATTGAAAATCAGTTAAATCGCCTCACAGTTACATCTGCAACAATGAATCAATCAATTAGTTTCAACTATTAAACTAATCATCAACTTTTTTGATATTATAAGAAAGAAAAGTCAAAATTTCTCTGATTCCAGCTTCTTAAATGTGAATATTTTCTGGTTTCTTTACTCCTCTATGACAGTAAACTGAATATTTTTGAGTTGTAGACAAAACAAGATGTTAGACAATCGATTAATCGAGAAAATAATCAACAGATTAATCGACATTGAAAATCATATTAATAAATAATCGCAAAACATTACATGTCTCTTATAAATTAAATACAAAATACCACTACTTTGTGAGGGAAATGTCTTTATTCGCTGATTTTTGGGTTGCTGGAAAAAAAAAATAATAAATAATGCCTGATATCTTTGACTTCAGGACATCTCTGACTACATACATGCTGAAAATCAAACATTTTCATATATTCATTTTGATATTTTACAAAGTAAAAGTCCCTAGAAGTGTATGATTCAACTTTTTTCCAATGTTATAGTGTTAAAAAAGTTAACAAAAATCACAATAAATTGTAATATCGAATCGCAATACTTAAAAATCGCAATCGAATCGGCACCCAAGTATCGTGATGGTATGGAATCGGGAGATAGGTGTATCGTCCCAGCCCTACCCACAAAGCTGGTAGCCCTGGTAAGAAAGAGATTAGAATAGTCAGAGTTCGATTAAACGCCAAGTTAAATTGGATAATGTTGCAGTGCGGCACCCTGCTAAAGTGCACAGCACATAAAGCCATTAAGTGGACGCCGGCGGCCGACATGTATCCACTCTGACACTGTTTACTGTTGACAGTCAGCTCCTCCTCCTCCTCTTCCTCCCTGTTCAGATCACGGCCTGCCTCTGCTCAACCACCGACAGCAATTTCCGGATACAGAGATGAGGCGGGCGTTTGTGCGTGTGGACGTGCGGGTGAGCAATCACACAGTGATAAATAATTAAAGCTACTTTTCTGGCATAAAACATACGGGAACATTTTAAAAAGACACAGAGCGAGAGAGGCTGATAATTACGGCTCCTATTGATTATGTGCTTTGCCTCGGAGAGATTTTTTTTTTCCCCTTTGTAATTAGGCATCGGATTCCTCTGGAAGTGCCTCTAAATGACCATTTACAGGATTAAATATAGATGAGTGCTGGTCTGAACCCTGCGAGCCTCCACTCCCTGTTCCATTAACAACTATATCTCTTAATGCTTCACATCATCAACTGATGAATACAGATGACAACGCGTATTCTAGCTGAAAGCACCATCACCATTAGCATATTTACTATATGTAAATATAGTGCTTTTGAGTGAGTGGATGAATCTCACTTCTTCTCGTCCACCGACTCAGGTGGCAAGTTCAGGTAAAGACGCTCCCACACTGGAACGACGTGCACTGCAAATGTTTGTCTTAATTGCAAGAAGCAGGACGACAAAACAATAATTTGGTGCCTTCGATGTTATGAATAAGGAGTGATTCATTCACAGTGAGAGCAGCAGAAGGCTGCTGCCCACGGACCGGCTGAGTACATGGAGGACGGGGTGGGGAAGACGGGGTGGGGGGTCCATTCAGTAGACAGTAGACTCACACAGGAGCATCAAAGCTGTCGTGAACATCCCTGTTTGACCATGTGTGGCGAAGAAACAGAAAGTTGTTTTGTTTTAGCTCAATTAATTCAGTTAATGACTTGAATATAATGAAATAATGAATTAAGTACAGAAAAAAGATTGAGAAATCTCTCCAGCTGTACTAAAAATATCAGGATGGGATGAATCATATAAATAAATAAATAAATAAAATGATCAATTTTCATTTTTTCATTGGACCCTCCACTAGCATATAAATAGTACAACATTACAAGGACATTTTGAGGACACATTTTAGGCTTTTCGTGCGTCATTTGTACGCCACGCAACACAACTACTTGGGTTGCACCGAAAAGGATACATTTTTAATCCTGATTAAATCATGGTTCAACTTTAAATCATATTGCAACAAACTTTAAAATTAAGAAAGATTAAATTGAATCCTGTTGCACCAAAACTTTTGTTGTTTTTTTCCTTACAGAGCTGTTGTCTTTTTTTTTTATATCTTCTATTATTTGGTCATATTGCTGATTAATTCTGCCAACAAGTTTTTCTCAAAGGAGGAGAAATTAGAGCTTCTCTGCCATCATGTTAGGTTAACTAACTGACTTTTTAACTAGCTAGCTAACTAAACTATATTTAGTTTAAACTTGGAGTTACTAAACTGAGATTAGTTTCTAATAGAGCAAAAGAGCTCTGCTTAATTTAAAATTTGGATATACTCACCTTAAACCTAGTTTTGCTAAACTCCGATTAGAACTAATCTTAGGGTAAATTAATCCTTGTTGGTGCAACCCAGTCTTAGTAAGGTTTAGGAAAAACATCATGGTTGGGCTTAAAATAAGTATATAAACTAAATAAAATACGTACAGGAACAACGTAACGTAAGTACGGAAAACACGTCACAATCGTCACTAAAAAACACGTCACAAACGTAACGTAACATACAAAACAAAACACCGGTCTCGAACACCAGTACAGAACACAGTGGAGATTGTTTTGTCAACCAACCAAAATGATCAAGAAGCTCAAAAATGAATTTTCTTATCCTACGTGATTCATAACACCTTCCAAATTTGGCACCGCGTCCTCTGTTACTCTGATGAATCTGGGAAACCAGACTATTGGTATCTGTGGTCTTGTTATCTGTCATTAGACAAAGATGATGAGTTACTAGTCATGGCAGCACAGTATGTGTGACTAAGAATGTGACAGTGTTTGTCTTTAGCTCTCTTGAAAACCCAATCACCCCATGTTCAATGTGAGATGATGATTGAAACTTCACATTTTTTGCCTCGCGACAGCAGTAATACCAAGTTATTTTGGGACTGGTATTTGTGTGGGGGAAATAAATGCTACCGTAACACTTTGGCTAGTGTCGTCCACAGTTTTTTAGTTTGAAAATCTCATGTGACTGGCGCAGGACCTTCACTGTTCCTCAGTAGTGGGCACGCAGGAATGTTAAGAGGGTGGAAATGCACTGTTTAATCCCAAACATCCTCATCAAAGCCTGTTTGCTCTCACTGGACCATTGTTCACACTGTGAAGGACGGAGAGAGAGACCTGCTCTGGAACTCAGCTCGACACTCAGTGTGCCCATTACCCGTTATTAATAAGGCTTAATTTCAAATAAGCACACATGTAAAGACAGAAACAAACAGTATAAGTGGTTCCCACCCCTCCTCTCATGTTGCATGTTAATACCTCGTGATTTTTCCTTCTTAGATTGTGTCTTTTGACTATTTTTAAGAGGCTATGAAAGTTATATCGCCTGATTGGACTTGACTGAATTGCCTTTTTGTTTTCACGTCATTATTCGGTTTGACATTTTATTCATATAATTGGTTTTATGTTTGGGAGGGGATGTTGAATTGGTCTTATCAGTGGAAATAACTAGGGCTGTCAATCGATTAAAATATTTTATGGTGATTAATCGTATGATTGTCCACAGTTAATCGTGATAAATCGCAAATTCATCGCACATTTTTCATCTGTTCAAAATGTACCTTAAAGGGAGATTTGTCAATTATTTAACACTCTTATCAACATGGGAGTGGGAAAATATGCTTGTACGTATATATGTATTATTGGAAATCAATTAACAACACAAAACTATGATAAATATTGTCCAGAAACCCTCACAGGTACTGCATTTAGCATTAAAAAAAGGTCAAATCATGGCAACAACAGCTGCAGTCAATGCATGTGACCGAAGTTCCCACTGCTGGTCAAAATAATGCGCCACTAGTTACAGACATGGTTACACACAAACCTCATGTGGGTAATGGAGATGCAAATCACAAACGAATTGCATCAATACGTTATTACACATTAACTTTGACAGCCACATTGTTCCTCTTAAAAATTTAAATTCTGTGCATTTAGATGTGTATCTTAAGCATAACAACAACCTGTTGTTTCTAGATAATCCCTACTTGTTGCCTGCTTTGGTTGTAATGGATTATGGCTCAAATAGATGACATCAATTACCTACCTGCCTACCTATTTATCTAGATCCCCATTGATAATCCTGCCAACAAAGCTCTGATTGACGGGGCTGATTTCGCAACCGAGGAAACATCAATGAGCACCAGAGCTAATTGAATTGCTGACGACACCGAAGATGTAAAGATCTAGAACCAGGCAAAAAAACACGCAAACATTTGAGAAAAGTCAGAAAAAATAGATGACTTCATGTTTTTCCTTCTTTCTTATTTTGTTTATCATCTCTCGACCCCCTCAAATTTATCTTGTGATGCGTTAGAGAGCTCCTGACCTCCAGGCTGGAACACCACTGGTAGGCTATAAACAGTAAGATACACATTCAAGTGACTGCAGTGCAGAAAGAAGCGCTTTCAGAAAGACTCCGCACCAAATTCAACACATAAAGTAGGGAAATTAATACTAATCACATGGATACAAAAAAAGAGACTGATTGAGGACAGACAAGAATAAGAAAGTTATTATGAACGGAGCGAATAAGGGTGTCCATGTCATCTGTGAGCCATTTTTAGCCCATTCAACCTCACGGCGCTTTTCTGCTTTCTGCTCCCCCTACCGCGCTGATGGAGCCCTGAAATAACATGCCTATTACCGACGAAAAGTTTCTCCTAAAGGGCCAATAGACGACTGGCGTCACTCTTGAGTGGACTGAAATTGCCACTTGACAAAGACACAATGTTCCCAGGTGAAACCACCTCAGCCCTGTCGTACGCCCCCGCCCGCCTCTGTCGTCGGACACCTAGAAACATCAGGAGCTATTTATAACAACTCCATCCCGTCACTATGAAGGAGTATCTCTCCGCTTTGCTTCCCTCTCTCTTTGCCTCCTCGCTCGCTGTTGCCATGGAGCTCCGAATCAATGACATCACGGGGAAGAGTGTGTGTGTATGCTTACGTGTGTGTGTGGAGATGAAAGCTGGAATCTGCGGACTGAATGAACACGGCCAGCAAATATCAGGTGACGAGCAGAAGCACAGACAGACAGCAGGCATCCAGCTGGAGCGTGCACACACACACACACACGGCATCCTGCACGTAACACACACACACATCCTGTACGTGCACACACACAGACGTAAACACATCAAGCCCACACACCAGCCCACACACACAACCGATCTGTCACACACTCACGTGTATGAATGAAATAAAAAGCTAATCAGGTTAATGATAATGACTGAACTTGATGTTTTCAAAATGACTGCAATGTCATGACATAACATCCATACACAACACAATTCTGATTGGTTATTATTACACAGAGCGCATGCACAATGTTGGTTTTCTTTAAAATGTCTCTCAGGTTATTAGTTCTGCACAATTCAAGCATGAAACTGAAAATGCAACTGTTGTGCCCTGAATAGGGGAATATTTGTAGTGAGACTCGTGACACGATGCCTACTCTCTGGCAGTCCCATGAGAATCTTTAATTCACTTAAACAATATTAACAGTGACATAAATTCTTATAATTTATAATGTTTTGCATTTTTGTGCATTTTCGTTTTCACACTTGGTCAAATTAACAATTATTATTTTCTTCTATTACTTAACATTTCTTTAGATAATCAAACAATAAACAAATTCACATCTGTCACTCTTTCTATCAAACAGGATAAATTCAATACAACAGTTTAAATATTACTGCAAACAAGTCTGTAAATCAATAAACATTAAATATCTAAGCAAAAATAATTAAACAAAAATATCCTATAAAACATGAATTACTCTAAATTTCCTCTGTCAATTTCTTGTCTTAAACAATCACTTTATAATTAACACAGAAATGCATCATCTTTACGTTTAAACACACATATACACTTCACTGGCTCATACTATGTCGTCACACGTACGCACGCGATGAGTCGCGCGCTGCACTGCCATCCTGTGGCGCTATTAAAGCGGAGCTAACTAGCTCGAACCAGTGTTTGACTTCACGCTCGTACAATGTCAATAAAACTTACAAAACACTCGACATTAGGTTAGCATATTAATAAAACAGAACTCAACAGTTTAGTAAACATATCTGAAAGTTTTGAGTATGAAATACTTATTTCTGTACCTGAATAGGGGAATGTTTGTAGTGAGACTCGTGACATGATGCCTACTCTCTGGCAGTCTCGTGAGAATGAAGCACCGTAGTCGCGAGCTTCCCCTTCAGGCCTCGGCAGGTACTACTAATCAATCTCAGAACAGACTTCAGGTAGACCCCAGATGAGCTACTGACACAGGAGATCTTCTGACATTTAGAGAGGTTTTAACCAAAATAGTGTTTTTAATCTTTTTAAAAAGACTTTGTTTTCAACACTCAAACTTTTTAAATGTTTTTAACCCTTCATGGATTTCAGTTGTTTTTATGACCCATTTAACAATGAATTAATCTTTTATGTCACTATAACTGTTTTTATTACTGGAAGTTTATTTATAGCTGATCAGCTTTCTTCAATCAAATTCTACCTATCACACAACCTGGTGTCACGGGAAGACGTATAAATAGCATGACATTACCCGGACATTCTGCGTGTCATGAGAACGCATTTTAGGCTTTTCCTTCTTAATATAAGTACGTAAAGAAAGTAAAATACCTACAGAAACAATGTAGCATAGAGTTGGGCTTATAATAAGTACGTAAACTAAGTAAAATACGTACAGAAACGACGTAACATAAGTATAGAAAACATGTCACTATGATATGTCACATCACTAAAAAACATGTGACAAATGTCACTAACGTAAAAAACAAAACACCGGTCTCCTGGTTAAAAGTTGTGTTTTTTGGGCCCATCCACCGGAAGTGGTCTTTCTCGTTTTTTTTATACTACGTCACTCTTACCGTATCATTTAAAAAAATGACACGTGGAAATCAAGAAAGGCGTACTTATTGCACGCTAAAACGCCTGGCGCATTATCGTGGCATTTATACGCCTTTTTGTGTGAACGGGCTGCACAATAACACAAACTAACCGATCGATGCGGCGGTGGACCAGCAACTCCCGTGTTCTGCGAGGTGAAATTGCTCTTTTTTCCAATGAAGTCTGGTTGCTTTGACGAGAGCATAGATAACTTCAGTTCCCTGTCAGAAACATAGAATGTATAGCTGTCTCCCGGCAAGGTAAACCAGTGAAAATATTGTAAATATAGCGTATACTTAAACAGATATTGATTTTTTTTGGGTGGGCCTTTCTTTTAGGTGGCTAAAATACATTTTGCTGCTGCCCCCGTCCACAGCAGTACTTTGCTTTCGTTAGGTAACTCCTGTCTGCTTCTCCAAACTGGAGGCGTGCCGACCGCCATCTACTGTAGGTAATACACTGACTATGGATAAGTAGCTCATACAACACCACTACACCCAAACTGTCCCTTTAATGCGTCTTTGTATGGGACAAATATGTGGTATGACACAGAAATAAAAAATGACCTAGGGATGTGTGAGATAACGTGTTTAACTTTAGTGAATAGACCGTTTATATATCCCAGACAGGCCGACTTTACACATTACTAGCGGGGTGAGAGGCCACTTCGGAGTGCGTGGGTAAAGCAGCAGAAAATAGAAATTGCTTGGAAGATATAAGAGTTATGCGATAAAAGAGACAACCGTAAATAATCGGCGTGCACGCCGGCCGGCCCCAGAGACAGACTGACGTCGACTGTACTGCCCGAGAGATCCAGTGTGTTGAAGAATGTGCAGCACCGACGGAAAGTGTGTCTGGTTTGGTGTTACAATGCGTCCTGTCCGACATGGCTGCAGAGCTGATAAGCCTGTCTTATCTCTGTTGCCAACTGCTGCCCCCAGAGAAAGTGACTGAGGGGAGAGCAGGCAGTAAACACGGCGATGGATCAACAGTGAAATAATACCTCCATTGTTCCGTCTATTTACACCCTCCTCCTCTCCCTCGCGCACACACTTCAAACATCCCCCACCCTGCTCAGAGAAACCTCAACAGTGTCACCCGTGTTGCTTTTACACTGCTCCATCATGGCCAACCCCGTCTTCTTCTCCCTCTCTCATCTTTAAAGGTGCTATTAATACAGCATATGCCTTAATACACACACTTCAACTCCTCCGATTGGCAGCACACCTGGGAGCTAAACCCCCCTCCTTCACAGCCCAGAATCACATACTGTAAACCCAGCCTCTCATTTATCTCTCTAAAGACTCGTTCCACCTTTCTGTCAAGCTGTAACTGAAGCTCAAACACGGGGATGCCAGGGGTTAACGCTGCTGCTGCACAGGAGTGTACCAGCACACATGCAAAGCAGCAGTGTTCACGTGTGCAAACACATGCAAAGTATTCTTGGCGCCCAATTGGCTTATTTGTACTTGGAAAAAGGGAATCCCTCATGGTAGGAGAAGCAAAGGGAGTGTTAGAAGACGTCTTTTCTTTAATTTCTTCTGAAACTTTCTTTTGAAGCGAGGTTATGTAACTTTTGAGGGAAGTAATGACACATTCTTCTTCTCAGAAATCAAAGGATTCATAAGCAATGACACACCCTGTTGCTCAATATCAAAACACTGAGGGTTTTGTTGCAGCAGTGACAGCATATGTTACTAAATGTTGCTTTAAAGCTAATCCAGTATTTTAGCCTTTTTCCTCACGTTCCACTGTGGCAGGTCACTGAACATCTCTACTAGCCACACAATTGTTTTGTCTGCCACTTCTGAAGTCTATGTAGAACGCTTTAGAATCGTAAACACTAGGGCTGTGTATTGGCAAGAATCTGGCGATAAGATACGTATCGCGATACAGGGGTTACGATGCAATATATTGCGATTTATTGCGAAACTGTAAGTAAGGCGATATATTGCGATTTTAAAAAAAATCTAATTTAAGAAAACTATCATAGTATAAATAACACTGCTATATGCATAAAATCTGAGCATAAAAAAGTAAACTTTTTTATGCAATCAGAATAGTAGGATCTGATTTTGAATATCTTTGCAAATAAAGTATTTCCTGAGTTAATCTTTGCATGTAAACTATTAATTAGAATTCAATACAGGGTTTTTGAGAATTAATACAGTATCACAAAACACAATATTGCAATACTCAATATTTTTGTCCACCCCTCCCCGTCTGTGGTAACACAGTAGAAATATGGATCATGTAAACTTAATGCCTGACTATTTTTAATTTAGGAATTGCTTTTTAAAACTACCTATCTAAAAAACCTGCCATGATGGCAGGTGACCTGAAAGTTTTACCTGCCACAGCCAACATTTACCCTGTTATTTGGCAGGTGGCAGGTGTAGTGATGGGAATTACGGCTCTTTTTAGTGAGCCAGATCATTTGGCTCAGCTCACCAAGAAGGGCCGGCTCTTTCGGCTCCCAAACGGCTCTTCATTTTACCACTTCTGCCTTTTATAATTGCAGTGGGAAAAATTTGCCAGCAGCAATTTAGCAGCTAATGATATTTCCATCATGAGTTGGTGGAGACCAAAACAGACCAAAAAGGAGAGCGAATATTGTACTTACTTTTGCCAGGTGGTCAGATAAGTTACAAGACTGAATGCTGATCTGTGTAAGCTGGATGCATGAATAAGCAATTTGAATTTGTTTGCCAACAAATTCAACTTTATATGCTAATGTCAATGTGTTTACAGCTTGTTCTTCTGCCTCCATGTAACCTAAATCAGCTAATGCAAAGTAGTTGTGCAGCTCTGTCCCTTTGGATTTACATTAGGATGGTGATGATACCTGTGAAGAGGTATTGTTAGAAAGGGCAGCCATCACTGATGACATTCACAGATCATGTCACAACATATTTACAATGCAAATCGCGTTAGGGCGACACCCATCATAGAGACACATCGATGAGAGAGTGGAGACAGCCTGAAGAGTACTTTACATCACAGTCATTAGTCAAATAGGAAAATTAAACTTTGTTTCTATATCAGTACAAGCAAGTTAACCTTTTCATTGTGGCCAAATGTTCAGGCATGATCAATTGTCATCCAAACAAACCTTTCCATTGAGTACTACCGCAGGTAGCGCAGCCTTAAAGGCCACGGTGGAATACAAATGTGATGGAGGCTGTGTGCAGAACTGACAGCATTGTCTCTAATTGCCTCTGTGGGACTCCCTGTTTTGGAGATAACAAGGTAGCTTGCTTCATAAGAAATGCATAGAGGATGTATAACAGTACCTGCTCTGTATGGCCAGCTCAAGTGGCATACAGTCCGACGGAAGCATCAAAGCAGGAGCGCATGACCTATTACCGATAAAAGCATCTACTAATAAAGTGGAATTTTGCATAGAAGATCCATGATAGAAGAAAACATCCTTGAGCATATTTAAAAGGTAATTAACAGACATTAAATGAGGTATTTCTGCATTAGGAGAGCATGTGATAGCAGCATGACATTTAAAGGAAAGATGCAAGAGACAGAATGAAACACATTTATCTTGCTTTGTGCTTAAGCAGCTAATTATAATTTAGCTTTCATTAGTGTAAAAATGCTTCATTAGCTGTTGAAGGATAATGATACAGCAACTCCATGTGGTTTGTAAATGGTTTTTTATTAGCAAAATAAGGGAGATGAGTCTACAAAGATTCTCCATCCGTGGAGAACATACACATACATTGACAGTTGTGGCAGTTTTCTTTATATGAACAGATTCCAGGACCATATTTTATATCGCTCTTCTTGGCAAAGTAGTGTTGATCTAAAAATCACAGACCAGGCTCCCTTGACCGTTCTTAAGTTTCCATCACCTGAATGTAAGGCGTCATGGATTGCATCTCATATCCAACCCAGGGAATGGCGTCAGACCTCCCTCGCCCTTACAGCCATTATTTCTGTGATTCAGTTTTTCTCTCAACACCAAAAACTTTCCTCCAAAATACATTAAAATATACATTAAAATGTGCCAAACCCTGGTCTTTGTACTTTTAAACACTTGAGCGTATTATAAAGCTCAACTTACCATTTTCCGAATGGTTGGGAAGAATGGATATTTTGTACAGTTTAAAAACCAGAACCCCAGATCTGCAGGGCAAAATGTAACAATATACATATCAGTATTGTACTGTGTGATCGGCCAGCGAGGCCTTCCATTGTCATGGCTGGTGGGGGGGATGGGAGTAGGGGACTGTGGAGGCTACATGTTGGTCACCATGGAGACCCATGTACCTTTTAGACCAGAGGGAAATCTTCCTCCTCCTCCCGATAGCTCAGTGGTGTGCACATAGAAGATAGCAGGGACACTAACGTATGAAAACGGTTTACCTCTTTATGTTTAGAACAATTCAGCAGGCAACAGAACAAGCATCGGGACTACGACCGCAATAAAAGGCATGCGAAGGCACAAGTACCAACAAACTGGACTCAAAGTCGTACCCCTTTTCTTCCCTTTCGGTTTTGAAGGGGGAAGGAAGAAAAGAAGCATTTCCACCAACAGCGAAGTTTCCTTTTCCAGAGACAGCGGCAGAAGGAACAGCAAAAAACATGATCTCCTCCTCCTCAAAAAATTTTAATTTTAAAAAAGTGTGCGGAAATTTCTGCGGTGACGTTTTTTACAATGATACAAACATCCTACACAAATGTCGTAACGCTAGTTCAAAAATGTTCCAAGACAAAAACATAAATAAAGCTGTTAAAAGTGGCATATAGTACAGCACTGGTCCGTGACTGATCCTCCCCGACTCTTCTCATCTTCCCCCACCAAAGATGCACAATAAACTGGCTCCACTGCCTGAGGACAGAAGAAGAGGAGAGAGAAAGAAAACCATGAAGGACGTTGAAAGAATGAGGAGGGATGGGTGTGTGAGTCTTTTTAGAAAAGAGAGATTTTGGAGAGCTCGACCTTTCCGCTATCATTTCACAAACATCTAAATGGAGCAGAAAATGTATTTAAGCCTCGGATAAAAGAAAGGCACTGATTTCAGCCATTTAATTATGCATTTGATTATCATGGATTAGTGGTCAAATTCAGCTACGCTCCTCCATGATTCTGAAAGCTTAAGCTGTGGAAACTAAACCTTTTGAAGCCAATTTGTTAAACACATTTGAGAGAGAGAAAAGCCAGAATGCAGGCACGCACTTAAAGGACCATTGTGTAGGATTTGGAATATAGTATTCATAATTATAGGCGTTTTTTAGGACCAAACAGTTCTGGTATCTCCCTGAGAACTAGTACCGTACCGTTTGCGATTTCGGTTCAATTCGGCTATCGTTCTTCTGCCACTAAATCCTACACACTGGGCCTTTAAGCCAGGCTCCCACGGTTTCCTCAGCAACTCCCACTGCGTCCTGATGATGAACAGTCAATAACGCTGACATGTGCCCTCATCCATGACACAGAGCCACATGTGTTCATACACACATGTGAGCCAGGCAAAAGGGTGTGCTGCGGTCGAGCTCTGGTTGTTAGAAAGATTAAGGAGAGATGATGGTGGTGAAGAAGAGTTCCTTACCAAGAAAAAAAGGTTATCTTCGTCGTCATTCTCCTCAGAAGAGACCACAGTCTTTCAGGTTGTTCTTGATGATGACGTCGGTGACAGCGTCGAAGACAAACTGCACATTCTTGGTGTCTGTGGCGCAGGTGAAGTGGGTGTAAATCTCCTTGGTGTCCTTCCTCTTGTTCAGGTCCTCAAACTGACACTGGATGTAGGCAGCTGCTTCCTCGTACGTGTTGGAGCCTGGAAAAGAGGTACAGAGTCAGGAAGTCAGAACATAGGAAAAGGGATTGAAATTGTATACTTGTATTGTGTTTAGGACTTTAGGTGACATGGCTGGGCTTCATCCTGCTAACTGGGCATTCGGCTTGTTCTTGTAAAAAGGAGGAACTATGTGAGCATTTCTTGTCATATGGTTGCATATCAAAGCTGATTGCTTACAGGAGTAGTTAGACAATGGCTCATTCATCAACATGTATCTTGTTTAAACAAAGTCCAAAGTGTAAAATAGAGGGGTTAAACAGGGGTTAGGTGCTGAACTACTTCTTGGCCGGGAGCTGTAACTTCCTGAAATCTCTGTAGGTTGCTTGTCAACTTCATGTAATGTCAAGACGGCAGGAAGATACAACCCTCTCTGACAAACATTTTCTGTAAAATGCTGCCAATCTCACCAGCGTATTCTGGGTAGCAGATGGTCAGAGGACTCTTCTTGATCTTCTCCTCAAACAGGTCCTTCTTGTTGAGGAAGAGGATGATGGAGGTGTCCGTGAACCACTTGTTGTTGCAGATGCTGTCGAACAGCTTCATACTCTCGTGCATCCGGTTCTGAAGGGGGAAAGGAAAAAAGGAAAGATGATCATTGTGTTTCGCCTCGCTGATCCATAAACATGAATTGATTCCAGTAAACAGAGACAAAGTTCCCCGCTGCGTGCGAACACAGAGTGCCTGCTATTATGTTATTCCATGAGTCAGAGGCTGGAGCGCTCACCATCTCCTCGTCCTCAGCCAGCACCAGGTCATAGTCGCTGAGGGCCACGCAGAAGATGATGGCGGTCACGCCTTCGAAGCAATGGATCCACTTCTTCCTCTCAGACCGCTGACCGCCGACATCAAACATTCTGGAGGGAGGAAGGAAGTAAACACGTCATCAGCATACAGACATACAGACACAATACAAGCACTGTTTATGAAACCCAATGGCAAAATAAATGCCGTGGCTCGTCTGGTCTTGCTTCAGTGATGACAGTAAGTGATAGAAAGAAAACAGAAATTCTTTGTCTGTTGTTACTTGAAAACAGTTTTGGTAAAATCTTAACAGTGTAGAGAAAACTGCTTACGTTAAAGTGTTTAATGTAGGGCCATTCTCTATAAAAGGCACACCCAAGTGACACATGTTGTATACATCTTCATACATTTCTCACGTTCAGGAACGATTTCTTTCAGGACGAGCAAATCCAACAATGAAGAGCACTTTCAAATCCGATCCCAAAGGGACACTGTATGAAACAATCACATCTAAATGCTTGCAGATGTGGCCAACAAAAGCCCCATTTAGCTCCTGTAAAAGCTCCTATTGGTTTACTGAACTGCAAAAGCCACATCTGGAAACACTATGGTTTTAAAAGGCAGGACTGGGGAGGGATTGTTAAAGAAGATAATGGACGTATATAATTGGTGCGCAAATAAAAGAAGTAATCACATTTAACTCGTCAGAACATGTGAAAGAACGACATCCTTGTTCGTAAGGTCGGCCCCATTTTCATTGTGTTTATCTTCAAAGTCATTAAAGAGGACATATGATGCTCATTTTCGGGTGCATATTTGTATTTTGGGTTTCTACTAGAACATGTTTACATGCTTTAATGTTAAAAAAAACGCTTCATTTTTCTCATACCGGCTGTGCTGCGGCACCTCTATTCACCCTCTGTCTGAAACGCTTTGTTTGAGCTCCTGCCCCGCCCACTCGAAAAGCATGGTCTGCTCTGATTGGTCAAGCTGGCCCACTCTGTTGTGGTTGGTCAACTGAACCAAACTCTTCCGACTCCGCTCCAGCTCTGCTCTAACTAACTTTGTTTGAGAGCGTGCCAAACTAGCCGCTAGGCAGATTTTTAGCAAATGTGTTACTTGGTGACATCACCATGTTACAGAAGAAAAGGAGGGGCTTTAAGCAATGCATTTCAGGCAGTTCAGGAGCAGTGTTTCTGTGGGGGAGAGTAACTCCCTTTGGCGTGGACTTTGGGCTTTGTTTTTTGGTCAGCACGGACCCTCGCGGATGTGAGCAGATGACGATATTTACGCCACGCAGACCAAAGCGGACCCTCGCAGACACGCGTAATGAATTGGCCTCAAAGGAAAGGGAAAAGGCCGAAAAGCATAATAGATCCTCTTTAAACTGTTAGAACCATGAAGAAGGAATACTTTGCTTTCGGTATAACTGGTTAGCTACTGCTGTGTAATTCCTACATTACATAAAGCAATGACTACTTTACAGAAGTACTGTAATGTGTTGTAATACAGCTGTGACAATAATGGTGTGTCATCATGACAGTGTATTTTAGCCGCTGCCTGAAAATCGCAAAAAAAAGGCGAACGGAAACCTCAGTAAGGCTTTTTATCTGAGTATTTATGGACCATATTAAATGTATTTCTCTTCTGTTTTGTGGCCCAACAGTATGAATTTCAATGAGACTGGCATCAGCTACCAAACTTCTGCTATCATGATATCATCAGACCTGCTGCCTCCACTTCCTGTCTGTATTTTTTTTACAGAGGGCCACAACTGAGTCATCGCTGATGCGCACGACACCTTCGCAGGCTGTGTCACAACATACAGCTGTACATGTACAAGGGGAATTTCTATGGGAGTGAGTGAGTCAGCGACAGGAAGGAAAGCTCATTAAGCCATCGTATGAAAACACTTTGAGGCGAAGCCAGTTGTTACTGTACAGCGGAGGCATTCTCACTTGAAGTGCAGGTCCTTGAATGTGAAGTGCGTCTCCACAATGCCCGTGGTTTTAACCCGAGTCCTCAGGACATCCTGCTGAGTTGGGATGTAGGTGGCCTGGGATATCCTGTCCAAATCGTTCAAGTAGCTGAGAGAAGGACACAAAGAAAAGGACGTGAGGAGGGACAAAAAAAAAAAACATCAGAGAGAAAAGGGAGTGAGAAAGACGGCAGGAGGGGAAACAAAATGTGTCAGAAGTATCAAGTGTGTAACTTCCAGTTGAACAAACAATTCCCGATGCATATCCATATTTCAGACTCTGTTTGAAACCGTATACGTCTTTGTGGAGCAACATCTTACAAGAAAATGAGTTCAGCGTATATCAGATGACACGTTATGTTAAATTAGGACGCGAGTTTTTAGAAATGTGTCATGTCAGTTCCAACAAAAGAGTTTCGACCAAACTTACGTAAAGATAAAAAGCTGAACACGCGGTTAACACAAGATAAGTTACATATTTTGCCTGAGGTAAATTTAGACATGATGGCTTAGTGGTTAGAGCTGTTGCCTCACAGTAAGCAGGGCTTGGTCTAGTTAAGTGAATGAGTTTTTTGTCCCACATTTTGCCAAATACCTGTTGAGATGGATAAGTTGCACTTTCAGTTCAGTTCGCTGTTGGAAAATACTGTAAATATAGCGTACACTTAAACAGAAATACATTTTTTTTTAGGTGAGCCTTTCTTTTAGGAGGCTAAAATAAATTTTTCTGCTGCCCCCGTCTACACATTGCTTTGCTCCCGTGCTGGTTCTACTGTCTGCTTCTCCAAACTTGGGGCGTGCCGACCGTCATCTACTGTAGGTAATACATTGACTATGGATAAGTACCTCATACAACCCCACTTCAAAACACCTGAATCATCCCTTTAATGTGAGTTTAATGTGAGTGAGATTGGAGCCTGGTGGTCTATGTGTTGCTGCTTGCAAGCTTTAATATCTGTATAATATGTGTTGTCACTGTATGGGCACATATGCTGTAGTCATACAGGATGTCCCACATAAACCTACATCTTCACACTCTCTGGGTGTATTATGACCCGAGCAAATACCTCAAGGTTACTGCTGATAAATCACAATGGACAGAAAGAGATTAGTGACCTCTAGCCGCTAGCAGACAAACACAAGTAATCTCCCCTTCACGCAAACAAGCCCGTTGTTTGTCTTCCAAAGGTATTAAGTGAAGTAAGAAACACACACGCTTTTGCAATGGTGTTTTCCTATTCATGAAAAAGCCCCTGGACAGCAGGATTAGAGGAACCAATTAGAAAAAGGCCAAAAGCTCCCTTGGCCTGCGACGTAACCGCTGATGTCTGCTCTGCTGCGGCACGACAAGGCAAATGGCTTTTTTCTCCTAACAACAACAACAGCAACAAAACACAGGAGCTGCCTTGTGGTGATGATATCATTTTGTTTCAACTCCAAGGGCTCTTGCACAATATATAAAAGATTCAGGCTGGTCAAGGAAAAATAATGGAGCAGTTTAGATGCAGATTTTTCCTCTGTGTTGGTGTGATCACTTCTTTTTAAAGCATGTGACAAATGTTCCTGCGCTGAGGTGGAAGGTCAAAGATTAAATTGTCTTTCCAGGCACCGCTCTTCAGGCTCGGTAGAGGAGGGCAAATATTGACAGAGTAAAAGTCCAGACAGATGCATGGTGCTGTAGCTTTCTGCTCTCTGAGCATGGGTGAACGCTGGGACAACTTGTGTTTGGCAAGTTGAGGCGGCAGCTTTCTGCGCGTTTGCAATGGAATGGCAGTAATTTGGGCGTCTGGTCAGCTGATGTGACTTTGTCATTAAAAGTTGTTGACATAAATCGGTGTGTGCAGGACCACCGAGTCTTTTCAGTGACTCATAAATCTTGGAGAACCATGCAACTGTTACCTCGGTTGTTTGTGTGTGTGTGTGTGTTTGTGACTCACTATGCTGCCGAGTCATTGAGCTGATATTCGCGGGAGCGGCTGAAGCAGGCTTGAACACCTCCGTCCTTCCACAGCCGCTTAATGACACCGGCCAGCTCTCCCGTCATGAAGCCTTCCTCCGCTGAGCCCGCCAGCACAAACAGCTGCCGTGCGTCGTCCTGGGAGAGGGAGCCGCATGAAAGTCAATATCATAAATCAACCATCAAAGTCATTAGACCACCATTATTATTAACATGAATCTGCGGAAATGCCAGTCAGAGGTGTTATAAGGACATTTTAGAGCCAGCTGTTGATCAAATGACCAAAATGATTTGTTCTCCTATGTCGTTGTCTTGTGTGTAAGCGGGGACATTTCTCACTTTATAAGTGCAAAAACGTCACGTCGCCTAATTTGACTTGACTTAAAAATATAATTTAACCTTTTTCCTCTCCACCCCTCTTTAGCATTGAACTATTTATGTCATTTTTAGGGGTAAAGGGGGTCTTTAAGGGGAGATAAATAGTCAACAGTAGATGTCACATAGAAGTGGTGTACATCATCTGGAAGCTGGGAACCTGAAGGTTAATTTGAGCTGTAGCTCAAGTTGTTTTAGTCAACAAAAATGAAATTAATTAATTAAAATATTTTTTTAAAAGTGTATAAGGGCTTAGAACATAATTATATAAGTTCGTGATGGCCATTCCCATGCTCTATTATGTCTCATAAGTTGTTGTAGCAATTTTTGGGTTGACACCATTTGTTACACAGATTTGGTGCTAAATTTAACCATTTTTTACCACTAGAGAATTGATCAAAATGATCAATAATCCATCCAAAATACCACATTAAGACACCAAGACCTTGAGGAACACCATAGAAAAAGCAATGCTGTGATTTAGTTTCAAAAACTTTTGGCATTTGGAGATTTCTGCAAAAATTGCATTTTTCAGCGATTGGATGGTGAGCACTTCTGTTCTGTAAACTGCTCAGAAACCCCCTTATTGTCAATCTAGCTAGGAAAGCCATCCATCCTCTGAATGCTCTAGGTCTCTAGTTTGTGGCTGTAAAGTTTAATGAGGCTGTGATTATCCTAGAGGTCACCACAGGTCATTTTATACAGTGAGGTCAAATTTCAAATAAATCCCTACAATGAAATGTCTACTATGGGGACTAACATCATCACACATGAATACAGTTTGGCTCATTGGATCCACAAGAGTCTCAGCTTTACAGTGATACCCAATTTATGTAATTCCAAGACTGTTTAGGGAACCAAGTATGCAGAAATATTCAAATACACCATTTTAGAATAGGCGAAAATAACGTATTTTTGCCCTAAACTGCATGTGATTATGATAAAGTGGACATGTCTGTAAAGGGGAGACTCGTGGGTACCCATAGAACCCATTTTCATTCACATATCTTGAGGTCAGAGCTCAAGGGACCCCTTTTGAAAATCGCCATGCCAGAAATTTAGCCCAACTTCGGAAGAGGTTAAATGACTTTTAGACAACCTGAAAAGACCTCTGACTACATTCAAAGACTACTTTCCCAGGAGCGTTTGCTGACAGACTATTCAATGTTAGTACCCGCTTGTTTTCCAACACCACAAACTCCCTTCGGGTTTCTACTCTAAACCCACCAAATTACACTCCCCCTCTCTCCGTCACTCACAGCTCTTGCGGCATCTCCGAAGTCGATCTTGAGGCGCCCCATGGCTCTGATGATGGCAATGATGGACTGGATAGTGTTGCTGTAGACCACAGCCTTGTACTGCTTACATTCCTCTTCTGAGTAGCCGGCCTCGTGGATGATCCTGCAGAAAAAAACACGGTCAGCTGTCGAGCCATTTTCCAGCACTGCAAAAAGCTTGTCTGATACAGCAAGAAACAGAAAATAATCAGCTGCAGCCCTAATTCTATCCATTAACTAATCGTTTCAGCTCTACTTGTTAATTGGATCAATTCATTGTTGGTTTGGTATTTTCATAGGATTCTGTGATAATCAGAAAATACAGAATATCACTAGACTTATCCTTTCATTATTTAAAAAGTGCATAAAGTAACTTTCACCCGCTAACAATATAAATGTAATCCTTCAGCGGTATCATGCTAGAATATAAGTAAGGGATAATGTACAGCGAGTCGGTCATTGTTGTGGAATGTCGGGGTTTATTTCACAACAATGACCGGCTCGCTGTACATTATCCCACATATTACACGACTGCTTACTTAAGAAATCAATAATTTGACACAAAAATGGTCCTCCAGAGTCCGACATCAGAACTGCGCCCATAGCAACGGTCTGTTATACATAGCAACGGTCTGCTATAAAGAAATAACAGACCGTAAAACCCCTTTATTGACCAATCGGAATAGAGCATTCAACAAAGCTGTGTAATAAGTATAAATAATGTCCTTAAATCAGACAGATGCAGTACCACGATATCTCTCAGCACACTGGTGTTCCAGTGGATTTATGACTGTTCATGGTAACATTTCTACCGGAACAGTGTTGTCACAGCTCTGCACATCATTTACCGGTAAAGAGACAATAAAAAAAAAAAATATCACAGCTGAACAGCTGCTTAGAAATGTATAAGTGAAATGCATCTGACACGTGTATTTCTGCTGATTGATGAGTATCCATTGGGGTGCTTATGAAAAAACGTAATTCATATTTAGGACGCAGGCAGCATGTGGATGATGTATAGGCAGAGTTTAATACTAATGTATTCTGCTGGGTTGTCATCATGATCCATTATGCACGGTACCTGTTTGTGATGCGACTCATAGAGCGTAATATCACCCAGAGAGACGCCGTAAAAGCATGATTGGTGTTTGACACTGTTTGTGTTGTGGGAAATGAATACTCTCTCTGTGTGCCATTATATGCACATCTGACGAGACAAGTCATTGTTTATACACTGGATGAAAAAAATAAAAATTGTTTTGATTGTTCAGATGCAACAGAAGACAAAATGAACTCACTTCATCTGCTTGACGATTGTACTTTTCCCTGATTCACCAGCACCTGGAGAAGACAGAGAAGACAAAGAGGTTTATTGGAGAGTGTAAATATTTCAGGAGGTTAATGTTGCCCGTAACGAGCCGAGTGTTTTCTCTTTCATCTTTTAACCCCTTACGTCACCCAGCTCACTTCCTTTATTTGCACATTCCCGAGGAAAGCACTTACAATGCTTCCATACAATGATCAACGACAAGAAACCAGGAAAAACCTGAGCATAACCACCAAAGGAGAACTGAGAAACATGAGTGTGTTCATGACATCGGTGTTTAAAGGGGACAGCTCATGCTCATGTTCATGTTCATACTTGTATTTTAGGTTTCAATTAGAACATGTTTACATGCTTTAATGTTCAAAAAACACATTCTTTTTCTCATACTGACTTTCTGAATATACCTGTATTCACTCTCTGTCTGAAATGCTCCGTTTTAGCGCCTGTCTCTTTAAGCCCCGGATTTGACTACATAGCGAACACCACTGTGAAGCTACAGAATGATATAACAACTCAAAAAACTCAGACCAACCCGACGTGAAAACGCAAATGGCCCCATCTAGTGCCATTGGTTGTAAGAGTAACGTATGTACATTGGAAGTTGCAGTTTGTGCAGAAATAAATGATGCAGCTCTTTAAGACAAACAGAGGTTTCCTGGGTCTTGTTTCCCGGCTGCTGAGTGGAGTGACGGGGGTTAACTCGGGAACGAATAGCGTTACCGACTCCGGTCCATGCAGGAAAAGTTAACACAGTGGTTTGTCCATTCTGGGCTACTGTAGAAACATGGCGGTTCTGTGAAGAGGACCCGCTCCCTATGTAGAACGGCTCATCCTAAGCTAACGAAAACACAACGATTCTTAGTTTCAGGTGATTATAGACTAAAGAAAACATCATGTTTCACACTGTTCCTTTAAAAGGAGTCTGGTTTGGCCTCTGCTCCAGTTAGTTCCTGCCTAAAAAACTGATTAGTCAATTTCAATGGGTTCGGTCAGATGACTTGTTTTGTGATAACGCTTGCTCTACTTTAGTGTTACTGAATCTATTGTATTAGGCAACTGTGTGATTGGAAGTTTATCAGCAAAATCATCCAAAAAGGTTCTTGTTTTTAACGTGGTGCCCAACCAACCACATAAAACAGATTATTATTGACAGTGTCGTGAAGTGACGAAAAACATGCCGTCATCTCAGGATGTGAGGACACTCGGCGCCGGCGACTAATTAGATTGACGGTGGTGTAGCTGACCGATGAGACAATACTATGAGGAAGAGAGCAGGGGGGGTCGGGTGGGGAGAGCATACCGTCGGCACGCCTTTTGCTTTCACAAACGTCACGGCGCCATGACAACTGCTCTCGTTATACCCAGGACATCTCTAGTGTGAGGCCCGCAGTCACCTGAGGAGGCTTTGTGGTTGTGAGCATGACATGTTTGGCCTCCACTGGGACCATTATGTATTATGCATCTGCTGCTCTTTTTCCTCTACTGTAACCAGTCACTTGGAAAGTGCCCTTTTGTAAAAAATGATTTACAAATCAAAGCCATCTGTGATGCGTCCTCACAAACCACATACATTAGACTCTTGTCCTCTAATGCATATTACTGTAAACTACATTAGATCTACTAATGTGCACTCAGTGTCCTCGTATTACAGACTTACAGGGAGGTTATGGCGAGGCAATAGGCCGGTTGTCACTGACGTGGCGCTCCTCTGCCATATTTCAAGCCACTTGAGAGTCGCTATTCGCCGAGTAAACACCCCCGACTTCTCTCTCGGCTCTAGAAACCGAATAAGAGGAAGTGGAATCATATCACGAAGTCTACCGCTATCTGTGACCTCGTGATGCTGTCAGCGGAGACAAGATGGTTTGCTCTTGCATAATAAATCATCTGCCCAATCTAGTTCCACTTTCCTTCATGTTGCAAAAACAACAAAAAAAAAGACACTAGTTGAGCCTGCTTCACGCTGTAAGTAACAGCTCCCTCCTGATATATATATATATTTAAATGAAGACATAAATATGCTGCAGTGTGCACACTATCTGTCTGCATTCCTACAAACTTCCCCTCAGCAGTAACTGCATGCTGATAGTACAGCCCTGGCACTTCACCTTCAGGATAATTGGATGTGATTCACCTGAGGACACATTATTTTAATTACGTGTCACCACTCGGGTGCCGGAGAGCCCTGGAGGAAGGGAGGGGGGGTGACGGTACCGTGGCAGCACCCTGTGCTCTGAGGCCAAACACTGGCTGTGTGAATCCCTGTGAGACATGAACACAGACGGAAAGATACCGGCTGGCCGGTGAGCTGGCACAGTTGCACATCTCTCGGCATGCCCAGAAGCCATTTTCACAATGCCAAAGACACTTCACATACCAAACGCAGTGGCTATCAATGTGGGACGCATGAAAAACCACTTAAGGCGGGCTATGAGCTCACACTAACGTTCGAGGTAGCCTCCTTATAAAGGAAACTTTTAGCTAACCCTAGTTGACTTCTGTGTAGGGATGTTCCTAATGACTAATTTCCCTGACGTTTAAACTTAGGCCGTGTCGACATGTACACAGGTATTTTTGTAAACGTCCACACCCAAAGGTCAAAGGTTTTAGGTCAGGTTAGGTTTAGCTTTTGTAAAACTCTGGACAGGGTGAAGATTTTTTTTTTTTAGCAGACAGGGAAAATGTAGTTTTTGGCTTGTAATGTCAGAGTGTGCGCCATTATCTCTTTTGTGAGATGTCAAAAATGAGGTGACATGTCGTGCAACGGCGGCATAAATACATCCATGAACGGCAGACTTGGCCAAATAACCTGCTAACAGGAGTATGTACATGTTTACACATAAATGTACAGTTACTCTTCCACTATATTGAGGAACAGAGACGTTAGACAGTTATCGACAGCAGCTTTAAAAAAAAAAAAAAGGTAAGGGTGGAAAAAGAATTACGATTCATTAATTTCTTTCTTTGATTTTAAAATAGATTTTTTAATGCCAGAATCGATATATTTGCTTCATTTGAGTCTATACGGATGTAGCAGGAAGTTACCGCTTTTATTGTTGTAGTCTGAGTAACGTGACGTCATAACCGTTCCGTATCCGTCAACCAAAACAAACAGCCGCCGGCCGCAGCGAGCCTTTATTCTTTGATTTTTGGGGTTTGCTGGAAAGAATTTAATAAATAATTCCTGACAATGACCGATATATTTGACTTCAGTACATCTCTGGCTACATACATGCTAAAAATCTAACATTTTTACTGTATTAATTTAGAGAATTTTCCAAAGTTAAAGTCCCTAAAAGTGTATGATTTGACTTTTTTCCATGGTCTAGTGTTAAAAAAGTTAACAAAAATCACAATATATCGTAATATCGAATCGAATCAGCACCCATGTATCATGATAGTAGCCCTAAAAAAAGAGTGCTAACTTTGAGGAAGTTTTAGTGAACTGCTGCTTCAATTAAACGGAAAGGATAATGTGCTTCACATCGGTTGAGAAATACTTGAATGTTGTAATGACTTTATAAATAAACAGTGACGTTTGATGAATCATCGTGGGAATCTACAGTAATTGTGAAAAATGTAGTGGCAAGTTGTGTCAGAGAAATCTTTTGCCTTTACTGTTCATAGTACAGAACCCTCATAGAAACACCAGTTTACAGAAATTGAAACCAGTGGCACAACTACTATGGTAATAAGTCTACTAACTCTAATGGTTAAAATTGGACGAACACCATAAATTCAGTGTCTGAGTCTTCAGTATTATCGATGAGACGTGAGCTCTGAGCTTATGTAAGTGACTCAGCTCTGGCCTCTCTACACCAGTGATATCATGAGGGTGTGGACATGTCAAAGCCTCTAAGCCTGAGGAATACAAAACACAGAGTCGTCCTGACTTTGACTCACACACACACACACACACACACACACACACACATAGAAAGACCTTTAAGGGTTACATGGCACCACGTGCCTGACCTATCGGTCCTCATGCAGAGTCATGTTACACACCCACAGCTTTGATACACCCACCCTAAAACAGCCACAGACTCCAAACCACTGGAACAGCTGGTTTCTGTTTCTGGCGGTTCAAACTATTTTAGGAAAATCCGAGCTAACCAGCCTTCCAATGAAAACGGAGGGTGTTTTTTTCTTCTTCGACCACAGAGAACAGAGACGTTTCTATCTACCAACCGCAAACACATCTTTTCTCTTGAAACTTCCCCTTGGTTGAGCTGCCCAACGCAGCGAGGACGGGGATTTATAACAATGGCAGTATGGAAACAAATGTGATTAAAATGGCTACCATGCCTGGGCCTTCTCCACTTATAGATTAACCAGATGTTGCTGGAGATGAGAATTAGCAATGGGTTCTTGCATTCCAACCAAGTTAAAGTTAATATATATGCCCCACTTTTCAGGACTTTTTTGGACATTTTGGACTGAAAATGCGGTTGAGTTTGTGGCTAAAAAGTATAGAAGCAAAGAGACGAAACTTCTGATTCTAATTTCGTTGACGCATTAATGCAACTTGCCATTTTTAGGTTGTAGCGGGCTTAGTTTCAAAGCTAGATAAAGTGAAGATACTGGCATCTTATGAAACTAGAAAACCTAAGGAATCCATTGGTACCAACCATGTCAATACTAGCTTGTCGCTAAGGAGGGTAAATAACGCTCCAAATTCAGGCAAAATTTTGGCGAGGAAAAACTGGCATGGACATTTTCAAAGGGGTCCCTTGACCTCTGACCTCAAGATATGTGAATGAAAATGGGTTCTATGGGTACCCACGAGTCTCCCCTTTATAGACATGCCCACTTTATGATAATCACATGCAGTTTGGGGCAAATCATAGTCAAGTCAGCACACTGACACACTGACAGCTGTTGTTGCCTGTTGGGCTGCAGTTCGCCATGTTATGATTTGAGCATATTTTTTAATGCTAAATGCAGTACCTGTGAGGGTTTCTGGACAATATCTGTCATTGTTTTGTGTTGTTAATTGATTTCCAATAATAAATATATACATACATTTGCATAAAGCAGCATATTTGTCCACTCCCATATTGATAAGAGTATTAATACTTGACAAATCTCCCTATAAGGTACATTTTGAACAGATAAAAAATGTGCGATTAATCACGATTAACTATTTGAAACGTCTGACAGCCCTCATCAATATACATTCTTTTGCAAGGGGGTTTGGCAGGCTATAGCCCAACACATCCACATTTAGGGGAGCAGTCCAAGGACTTGAGGAGGGCTTGGCACAATGTGCAAACCACATTAGTGATGCCACATTAGCAGCAGGAGCCCAACACCATCCACCCCCCTCTCTCTCTCTCTCTGTGTGTTTTCCACTCTTACTCTGTCATCCCTCTTCCTCTTTTACATTCTCTGTGCCTCCTACAGTCATTTTCCCATTATGATATATTCTTCCTCTCACTCACTATCCAATTCCTCTTTCCCCCCTCCCCCTCTCTGACAGGGGGGGATTTAAGTATGAGTCACTCATGAAGGATTCCAGGAGCCTCCGAGCAGTGCTACCCACCAGGGGGAAATGACCAGAGGGATCGATCTGCCGACAAGCAGGTCGATAGCTAAAAGATTGTTTCCCACACACACACACTGGCACAGACAGAACTATTCACAGAGATGTCTAATGATGCTTACAGCGATACTGGAATGCGAACAATTTAGCTTCTCTCATGTTTATTGTCTTTAAGATGCTACATGTTTGGCAATGCCGGTTAAAAAAAATATGGCAACAGAGAACAAATGTTAGATAAAGGCTAAGGATTATTAATAATATCTTCCCACCGTTGCATGCCAGCTATAGAAAGAGTAATTAGGCTGAGGAGATTGTAATCTATTTTAGCATGTAGATATGAATAGTAGGATAATTAGGTCCTGGAGATGATGGAAATAAAACGAGAGCCAAAGAAAGAGCGAAATGAGAAATATGTTCAGGGGAGAAAAAAAAAAATCCCTCTCTCTCTACAAAGACACCTGCCAGCTAGTTTGGATTCGACTCACAGAGATTCAAATCATTTTCATGTAAATCGGGGGGGGGATGTTACGTCAGCGTAATGATTTCACGTCAGCGACAGGGAGCACACATAAGCCTGTGATTAACATTTAAGACAGAGGAGGTGAATGAATGAACCTGCCACTAAGAGGGTTTGCTGTGTTTACACAAATATCTGTTTGGTAGGGGTCACCTCCATGTGATACACAAGATGTTTTTCTTCTAGTAGCATATCTCTACAACCCCCCTGCCAGCCTTTCACTGCCAAGCCACATGTTTTGCTGACTATTTTATCTCTGTTGACAGGGTGTGTTTAGAGAAACTCCAGAATTGCTTGCTTACTCCAAAACAGTATCTATTCAGTGACTGTTTATAACCGCAAGGTAAACAACTCCGAACTGTGGCCTCTCTCTGCAGCAGAGCTTTTTCATTTTTAATGCTTTTAGTCATTAGCTAGTGTTCTCCTCTTACAGCCCTTTCTCCCGCTGTCCCAGCCTGCCCGTGTGTCACTTCAGGCGGGTAACCTGAAGAGGCTGATTGGATCAAACGAAAAAAGGGCAGGAAGCGGTGCCGAGGCGGCCACGCGTGGGGGCCCTGGACGATACGCCTATCTACTGATTCGATACCATCACGATACTTGGGTGCTGATTCAATATGTGTTGCAATTTTTAAGTATTGCGATTCGATATTACGATTTATTGCGATTTTAATAACTTTTTGTTAACTTTTTTAACACTAGACCATGGGAAAAAGTCGAATCATACACTTATAGGGACTTTTTATTTTGGAAAAAAATGTAATTAATACAGTAAAAATGCTTGATTTTCAGCATGTATGTAGTCAGAGATGTGCTGAAGTCAAATATATCAGTCATTGTCAGGCATTATTTATGAAAATCGAGAATTTACCTCAGAAATTAGTGATATTTTCTTTCTAATTTATAAGACATGTAATGTTTTATACTTTTGGTGAATATAATCCAATCAATCTTATTTCCATATAAATATTTTGTATATACAGTTCCCTTTGTTAACACCTTATTTTGAAAACCGCACGTGTATACTTCCACTAACTTCGCCAAGTCCGTCGCTAGCTCTCCCGTCAGCTCCGTTCACTTTATTTATCCATGGTCAGCTCCATCGGGACTGTTTAAATGCATTTAACATAAATGTCAGTATATGGGTGCTCTACAGTTGTAGCGTCAACCGATTTGACCACGGAGATGAGAGTGAGGGCTGGCTTGACCGCACGTTACCGCAATACGATAACGTTTCCGTTCCGTGACAGAGTTAGCTTCAGCTTTAGCCGTGATGTCTAGCTCTGCTTTTCCTGGCAGTGTGTGAAACCCAAAGTGTTTCCATACTTTACTGTATGTGTAGTGTTTACCACTTTGGATTTAACATGTGAGGGTGCAGGTCGCATCCATGCAGACCCTTCGTGTTGTTATGTTTTGGCTCGCAGCGGTTTGTTTTGGTTGACGGATACGGAACGGATATGACGTCCCGTTACTCAGACTACAACAATAAAAGCGGTAACTTCCTTCTACCTCAGCAAAGACTCAAATGAAGCAAATATATCGATTCTGGCATTAAAAAAATCTATTTTAAAGTCGTAAAAAAACGCGATACATACTGTAGGTGAATTGATTATTTTTTCCCACCCCTACTGTCACGATGGCTATTCTACCAAAAACCAGAGTGGTTAAATGTCTTGTGTCGGAACAAAGTGAAGGCTGATGAAACCTCATATTCCACCCTACAGCAGCATAGCAGAAACTTGACCTAACTTGCTCGCTTCAATCAGCAAGCCCCATCTGGCCTCCAAGCACCTGAGGAATTTGGTCTATCTTTAGAGACAAAATATGTACATACGTGTTCAAACAAAGCAATACCAATGACACACAACATGTTATATGTATATTAAGGGTGGGAAAAAAATCGATTCACCTATGTGTCACGCTTTGTTTTTAACGATGACGGGAGCGACAGACTTGGCGAAGTTCACAGAAGTATACACGTGTGACTACGTCCGGTTTTCAAAATAAGGTGTTGACAAAGGGAACTGTATATACAAAATACACATATGGAAATAAGAGTGATTGGATTATATTCACCAGAAGTATAAAACATGACATGTCCCCTATAAGTTAAAAAGAAAATACCAAAAATTAATTTAGAGATTTTCCAAAGTAAAAGTCCCTATAAGTGTATAATTCAACTTTTTCCCATGTTATAGTGTTAAGTGAACAAAAATCGCAATAAATCATAATATCGAATGGCAATACCTGTAGAATCGCAATACATATCGTGATAGTACCCAATCAAGAGATAGGTGTATTGTTCCAGCCCCAATATATATATCCCAAGAAATGCAAAGAGAGATGTGTGATACAATACGAATGAGAATGGTAGAAAAAAGTGTTACGCAAAGAACGTGAAGTAATGTTTATCTTGCTCCGGCTCACAAATCTGTCCACAAAATCCACTTACAGCTCTTATTCTGTGCCTTGTGTCAGATGTTTGCCTCATATTGGTATTGGCTTCAGCCTCCGTGTCCTGGTAACCCACATACCATGTGTGTGCATGTCAACATTTCCCAAAGCTAGCCACCTAAGGGCTTGATGGAAAAGTTTTTCACCTACGGCCTCTATTTATAAGGATAACAGTGTTTCCCCACATGTAAGTAATGCCTTAAATTTACACATGGCTGCTTTCTAAAAGCAAGCAGCCGACGAAATACATGTAATGAATGCAAGAAATTAGGACTGTGCCATTCATAATACATTCCCCGTGGTTGATTTTAAAGAGATATATCAGTTTACCGAAATAATAGCCTGTGGTGGATTCTTAGGCCCTAACATGAGGAGGTTTTGAAAAAGGTTTGGTACACAAAAGGTCAGTCAAAATTGGCCACTGCTGAGAGTAATGAAAGGGTCATGAGGCCACTATATCTCCATCAGCGTGTCATGTCACACAGCTGCTTACTTATTAAAGTTGATCAATGGCTATTTAGTTTAAATGACTGCTATTTTAATGTGAGGCATCTAACTAGAACTAGCACTTTATTATTATATGTAATTTTCTGCATTTGTTGCGCAAGATGCTTCACACATCTATGTATGTTTCTTAATACTGGTGTGTGAATTTATTTATTTTTTATCATTTGTATTTATTTATTATATTTGTATTTTATTATTATTATTTACCTTTTTTCCTTATTTAAATTTATTTCTCATTATCACTACTATTTATTTATTTATTTGTATTCATACATTTTTTAATTTATTTTATTATATTTTTTAATCTATCATTTTTATTCATATTTTTTATTTTATTATACTTCTTTTTCTTCTCCTTTGTTTTTGAATAGTTTGTTTCTACATTTACAGTTATTATCCGTTTTATGTACACATTATTTTATTTGTTGTGGTTTAGGTTGTTGTATGAAACAATAAAAAACATGATTAAAAACATTTTCACACACTGTCTGCATTATTGTCGGTAAAAACGGTTTTATATTATACTCTGCTTAAAGTCATTTCTTCTCATCAACAGAGAATATATTGAATATATATAAAACATAAAACATATCCCTGCAAACTATATGTAAGCTGTTCAAAAACAAAAAATTACAGCAGGTCGACGGTACAAATGTGACATTTAATACCAAAATAACTTAAAATGAGGCATCCTGGTTACCTAGTGTAACTGCAATGTCCCTGATTTGATTACATGTCATTCTTATTTTCTGTCACATTATTTATTTATTTGCACTATTTGTATTGTTTACAACTTCCAGCACACTTGACTTGTATGTAGACATTTTATTTTATTCTTATTTTATTGTTGGTCATTGGTGCTTTTTATGAATATTTACATATACACCTATATTTTCACTACTTGTTTAAATAACAGTCCTGGCTATTCCTCACCTTTATTTGTTCAGCCTTGTTGTCCTAGCTGTTCAGTGGAAGTACATTGAGATATGTCTTATTATTGAACTTGAGATGAGAAGACAACAAGGTGTCAAACACAAGAAAAATGTAGAAGATTAATCCCTTTAGCCTCTCATTAGTCTCAACATTGAATTTAAAACCAGGGATTGGACTTTTAAACACCTCAAAATGACTGGACCCAACAAAGTTTTGTCACATTGAGTCAGGCCTGGGCCCCTACTGTGTCATAGGCCTATTTTCCCTGCATTGCATTGGACTAGACGAGAGGAAATGTGCCATTGTTGAACGGATTTAGTCAATACAAATGGTCTATAGAGGAGGCTGAATGGATTTAAAGCCAACAGCAGGGAAAAAGAAACTTGCCATGTATGTAATTCTGACTGAAAATTTGAATAAAACAAATTAAACACAAATTGGCGTTGTGTTTTTGATAATTTGGCGTGTAATGTTTAGTATTTCTGTTTGGAAATAACATTATGTTGCGTTTAGTGACCATCTGACTACATAAATGCTGTAAACCAAACATTTTTACTGTATTAATTTAGAAATTTTCCAATGTAAACATAAAAAAGTTAACAAAAATCGCAATAAATCGGAATATAGAATCACAATACATATCGAACCGGCACCCAAGTATCGTGATTGGGAGATAGTCAATACAAATGGTCTATAGAGGAGGCTGAATGGATTTATAGCCAACAACAGGTGGGAAAAAAAAGAAAAAAAACTTGCCATATATGTTATTCTGACTGAAATTTTGATTAAAATGAATTAAAACACAAGTTAAACACAAATTGGCGTTGTGTTTTGTCATATTTTGGCTTGTAACTTTAGTATCTCCATTTGGAATTGACATTATGTTGCATTTAGTGACCATCAACATTTTTAGTGTATTAATTTAGAAATTTTCCAAAGTAAACATCCATAGAAGTGTATGATTCCATTTTTCCCATGCTCTAGTGTTAAAAAAGTTAACAAAAATCGCAATAAAATCGTAATATCGAATCGCGATACTTGCGGAATCGCAATATCGGCACCCAAGTATCGTGATTGGGAGATAGGTGTATCGTCCCATCCCTAGTATATGTTCCAAGAAATGTGTTTCAGAGGAAATGTGCCATTGTTGAATGGATTTAGTCAATACAAATGGTCTATAGAGGATGATGAATGGCTTTAAAGTCAACAACAGGTTAAAAAAGAAAGAAAAAAACTTGCCATATATGTAATTCTGACTTAAAATTTGAATAAAATGGATTAAAACACAAGTTAAACACACATTTGTTGTGTTTTGTCATCTTTTGGCTTGTAACTTTAGTATCTCCATTGGGAAATAACATTAAGTTGCGTTCAGGGACCAGAGTTGACGGTTAACTGGAGAGTATGCTCGCGATGCGGAATTGAAACTCCCGTTAACACTTCTCTCAACTCACACCACCATTTAAAAAACTGACCGTTAACCAGTAAACGAACATTCGCTCAACCCCCTCTTTGTGTACTGTAAAGCTCCCAACTGCTGTGGGCGAACACACACAGCGAAGTTCGCCCCACCGAACCGAACCGAACCCCATCATCATCTTACCGAGCAGCAGCAGCTTGACCTCCCTGGCCGCCTTCTCTCCGTCGTCCCGCAGGTTCCTGTCGATCATTTTACTGCGCTCCACCGCCGCCTTGTCCTCGGTGCTCAGCGTGCATCCCATCTTCGATCCTTCAGACCCCAGACGGTGTAAAAAAAAGATCTAAAATACCCACATTAAATGGTTAAAACTCGCCTTCGCCCCGCTCACACACACGCCCTTTTTTTTTTTTTTTTTAAATGACAGGCGATCGATGTGTTCAGAAAGGGGGACAAAAAGGGAAGCGGTTTTTAAGATGTAATATGTCGTTTCTTCTCCCGTAAGCGGTTAAAATCCTCCTCGGAAAGAGGGAAAGATGTGTTTGATAGTGAAACAATTCCTTAGTGATGTCTCCTCCACCCGTTCGCCTCCATTCGTTGCGGCGGTGACTGCTGGTGTTGTGTGTGGAGCTTCGACTGAGAGCTTCGACTGAGAGAGCTGCTGCTCTGTGGAGCTCCAACAGCAGCATCAACGGTCACACTTCCGCTCTGAGTCTTCACAATAAAAGGTGTCATTTCCCACAAACCTAATATTAAAAAAAGACTAAAGATTTACTTTATTAATTTAACTATTTTTTATTTATTTGTAATTATTTCTTATCATCACAACTATTTATTTATGTACTTATTTATTTATATTTATATTTATTATTATTACCTTTTTCTCTCCTTAGCTTTTTAATAGTTGTTTTTTAATTTACAGTTACCTCATCCTCATCTGCAACCGCTTATCCCGTTAGGGGTCGCGGGGGGGCTGGAGCCGATCCCAGCCGACATTGGGCGAAGGCGGGGTACACCCTGGACAGGTCGCCAGTCCATCACAGGGCTGACACATAGAGACAGACAACCATTCACACTCACATTCACACCTACGGGCAATTTAGAGTCCACAATTAACCTAATCTGCATGTCTTTGGACTGTGGGAGGAAACCGGAGTACCCGGAGAAAATGCGCGTGCGCGCGCGTGCGTGTGTGTGTGTGGGGATACAGGTGAACCCTTGGTGACCCTGTTGACCTTTTTGTAACCCTAGGGCTGATGTTAATTATTGGTAGTTGTCCAAAGGTGTCTGCTGTAGGTGTTATCAGTTGCTCCACAAAAAAAAAAGAAGACCCCATCCTGTGGATCCTGATGCAGATAAAAAAATACAGTTGTATCCCTATATGTGAACTCCGTTGTATCCAAGAGTTGTCTTTTTATTACAGTATCATTAAAAGTTCAAACAAACCCCTGGTCCCTGTGACCAAAATGTTTTTGCCTTTTTGGTGTTGCCACAGAAGACCCATACTGTTGATCCTGAGTCAGATAAAAAAAAAAAGTAGGTTGTATCCAAGATGTTATCAGTTGCTCCGTAAACAAAAGAAGACCCCACTCCTGTGGATACTGCTTCAGTGAACAAAACACAGTTGTATACCTATATGTGAACTCCGTTGTATCCAAGAGGTGTCTTTTTTATTACAGTATCATTAAAAGTTCAAACAAAGCCTAGTGTGCTGTGGTCAAAATGTTTATGGCTTTTGATGCTGTGGTGGTTGGTACTGTTTGCAGGCTATATCAGCATGGATCCTGTAACCATATGTTTGTTTGTGAGAGGGTGTATGGATTAGCGTTGTTCGTAGTCGATATTAACATGTATCCAGGACAAATGGTGTGAGAAGGGAAGTATGTCATCTCCTTCATGTCATCTCCTAAAATTCTTTATGAGATGTATCTGTGAGAGGGGGTGGGGTACGGGGTGGTATTGTTTGTAATAGATATCAGCATGTATCCAGGGACAAATGGGGTGGATGTGAGCGGGATGGGGGTCATCTCTTGTATGCCATCTCCTAAAATTCTTTAGGAGATGTATCTGTGCTGTAATGATTTGTTAACATTTAAATTGGTAGATGTGTGTTAGTACACCACTAATTTTGCTTGTAGTCATCTCCCAAAAAAAAAAAGCGGTGCAATGTCGGTAGAGTTACAATATAGTGGGTTTTTAAAAAAAAAAAAAAAAAATGTATGTAGTGTGAATGGGGCAACCTCAAGGCCTGTCAACCATGCGTATTCATGAGATGTCACTAGCTCCATCTTTTTACCTACACTTTGTGTATATAGTCAGCATTCAGCTGAGGTCGTGTTTACCAAACTTCACAACTTTTGAAGAGGACGCTTTTCCTAACGCCACTCTTGCATTTTGCACATTAGGTACAGTGTTCTTTTCTTTGGATGCTTCATTTTTGGCGTCTGTGAACATAGAGCTGATGTGACTTGCCAAAAAGCCCCAGTTTTGTCTCATCTGTCCAAAAGACATTCTCCAAGAAGCTTTGTGGCTTGTCAATATGCATTTTGGCATATTCCAGTCTCACTTTTTTATGATTTGGTGTCCTCCGGGGTTGTCTGCCATTAAGTCCACTTTGGCTCAAACAGGAGAAAATGGCTCATGGACTACTACTAAAACACTATGAATACTATAGAACTAACTAGCATTGTTAGAAAAATAATTATTAATGGGACAAATTTCTTGGGTATTTTAGCGTGCGATCAACTGCCTAAACACATCAGGCTGCTTGGAGATGGTCTTATAGCTTTTACCTTTAACATGCTTGTCTATAATTTTCTTTCTAATCTCCTGAGACAACTCTCTCCTTAGCTTTCTGTGGTCCATGTTCAGTGTGGTACACACCATGATACCAATGTTTAATGTGTCCCTATGGTCAAATTATTTTCAATCTTTTCTAGGGGTACCATCATTTTTGTCCAGGCCAGCTTCATTAGTTTGTTTTTTTAAATGATTCTGAACCAAAATTCAAAAACATTAGCTGATTTTCATTAGTTCATTTTCAATACATTTTTATTTATTATTACTTTTTTGTCAGTTTCAAGTTATTTCAGTGACCATTGTTTTTTTTTATTCTTTCTTTAACGGAAGGGTACCAACAATTTTGACTATGTGTGTAGATACACACACACACACACACACACACACACACACATACAGTATATACATATGTCTATATCCACACCCGCTTACATATAGATATCCACTTAGACACAGCCAATGTTTAATGTGCCCCTATGGTCAAATTATTTTCAATCTTTTCTAGGGGTACCATCATTTTTGTCCAGGACAGCTTCATTAGTTTGTTTTTTTAAATGATTCTGAACCAAAATTCAAAAACATTAGCTGATTTTCATTAGTTCATTTTCAATAAATTTTTATTATTACTTTTTGTCAGTTTCAAGTTATTTCAGTGACCATTGTTTTTTTTTTTATTCTTTCTTTAACGGAAGGGTACCAACAATTTTGACTATGTGTGTAGATACACACACACACACACACACACATACAGTATATACATATGTCTATATCCACACCCGCTTACATATAGATATCCACTTAGACACATTCGCTTACACAGTTATCTATTCTATTTTACAGACAAAAAAAAAAAAAAAGGACATATTTACATCCCTTTAGTTGACCTTTTTGTCGACATTACTTATTAATTAATTTTGTTTAACTCCAATCCTCACCCTGACTCAAAGTAGCCCACCCATGATCAAAAATGATATTCTGTTCTTTTATTTCTATTAACATCCCTCTCAAGAACCCACTGATGTTTCAAAAACATTTTGAAATGTTCAGTGTTTAACTGTTGTCTTTTTATAGCTTTAAATATAAATGCTTTCCCCATCGTAATGATGATGTTGTTCAGGTCTTTTCCTTTTTTTTTTTCCATCACCCCTTAAATCACCAAACATTATAGATAAAGGACAACTATAGAAATTTGATTTGTAGACTGAGATCCACTTTTTTCAACGTTAATCCAAAATAATGCAACTTCCTTACAATACCAAAAATAAATGAATGTCTGACTCCTCTTCCTCCTCACACAATATACATATGTCACCTTGTTGGATGCCCCATTTTAATTTTTTTTTAGCATTCTCTTAGTAGGCAAGAATTTGTAGATTAGTTTTAGTTGTAAAATTCTAATGGAGACATCAAAAGAAGTTGTGTAAATACATGCATATACTTTCCTCCATGGGATACATTTGTCTAACAAATACCCCCATTTTTGACTGGATAGCTACTGGTGTAGCAGAAATGTGTTTAAGTTGCATGTATAACTGATATATTTTCTTGTTTATTTTTGTCTTATTCATCCATGTTGTGTCCTTAATGTAGGGGTAACATGCCACTTGTTTTGTACATAATAATAGCTTCCTTTTCCAGATCTGAGGTATAGCTGCACAGAGTTGATTAAATGTAAAAAGGTCACAAACATTACCGTATACTATTTTAAATTCATCATAAGTCTTGATTTCGCCCCCCCCACTATTCAAGAGGTCATTTATAAATAATATTCCTTTTTTCAAACATTGATTCAATAAAGATACGGTGATCATTAATCAAAATATTTCTATTATACCACAACACTTGGCTCTGGATTTCATAACTTCACTCTGGTTGATGATATTGGTATTGAAACCAACTGACTATGGCCTCTTCCAAAAAGCCAGATAAGTATGGAAATGACTTTCTCTTTAATGTAGTGAACTGAAAAGCAGTTAACTGGAGGTAAGGATAGAGTTCTTTGTGGAACAGAGGATGAGCAGACCTCAATCATTTTGCTGAAAACCACTGCGGATTTAAGATACATTTTGGTATAAGGGATGCTTTTAGTGCAAAGTTGAGTGCCTTAAGGTTTAACAATTTAAGTCCACAGTGTTTGTAATCATTATACAGATAAGCTCTTTTAATTTTGTCAGGCTTCCAACCCCATATGAAATTGAACACATTTTGCTCATATTTTTTAAACAGCTCCTCTCCTGGGGTAGGTAATGACATGAGGATATAGATAAACTGAGGAATCACTAAGGAATTTATCACGGTTATTTTTTTTCCATATAAAGTTAAGTTAGTCATTCCCCAAACTTTTTAATTTTCTGTCTACTGTATGTAGCTTTCTATCAAAGTTTTCCTTCGTGATAAGGTCCATGTCTTTAGGGATATGTATACCAATGACATCTATTGGGCCATCTGACCATTTTAGTGGGCAGATTACTATAGATATTAAAATTTGTACCTTTCAGAGATCCAATTCGCAGCACAGTACATTTATCATAGTTAGGTTTTAGTCAGGAAATTACTGAGAAGTTATTCAACTCTTTAACTAATGCAGTAAAGGATGCAACATTTGGTTGATTTTGAAAGTTTACATCGTCCGCATACATTGATATTTTTGATTCCAAACTATTTATTCTCAAACCTTCTATGTTGTTATTCATTCTTACTTTTTGTGCTAAGATTTCTATAGCTATAATAAATAGATACGCAGACAGTGGACATCCTTCTTTCAATCTTCTATATTGCTTAATTGTTTCAGAAAAAAAACATTGTTTATTATTTTACACTTTGGATTACTATACATTACTTTTTATCCAACTAATTAAAGAGTCTCCAAAGTTAAAATATTCTAAACATTTATAAATAAAATCCAAACGTACTTTATCGAAAGCTTTCTCAAAGGCAGCAAAAAAAAAAAAAAAAAATGAAAGCAGAGGTTTTTGTTGAGTCATAATATTCAATTATTTCAATTATTTGTCTAATACTGTCACTGATAGATCGACACTGTAAGAAGCCACACTGATCTGGATGAATAATATTGGGCAGTACTAGTTTTAATCTGTTTGCAAGACATTTGGCTAATATTTTAGCATCGTTACATTGTAGTGTGATTGGCCTCCAATTCTTTAGAGTAGTGGGATCTTTATACCTTCCACCTGAATCTTGTTTCAATAATAGTGAGATTAAACCTTCCTGTCGAGTTTCTGTAAGTTGTTTTTTGCTATATGACCAGTTGAAGGTGTTCAGCAAAGGTGTTTTAACAGACTCATAGAAGGTTTGATAAAAGTTTACAGGTATGCCATCGGCTCCTGGACTTTTTTACCTTTTTCAAAGGAGTTAATAGCTGGATGTAATTCCATCCAGCGTAATAAGTCCCTCACAAGATTTTTTTCTTTCTCTGTTAACTTTACGGTATTATCGTCTTGAGAATTGGGGCTAGTATTTTGAGGCAATAAATCCTCTGGTGGGCTCTGTAAGGAGTACAATTTTGAAAAATAATTATGTTGTACCAGCAAAATTTCCCTTGGTTTTTTCAATGATTTTATTTCCTACTACAAGCTTCAAAACATTTTTCTTTACAGTGTTTTTATACTGCAGATTTAAAAAATATTTGGTTGATCTCTCCCGATTTTTCCAGCCATTCTATTCTATTTCTCAAATATGATACGTCGGCTTTCTCTGCACATAGTCTTTCTAACTCTCTTTCCTTGTGCTCAAGATTGTCCAGTAGAGCTTGTGACACATTTGTATTATTGTCTACCCGTTCTGTTAAATCTTCTATCTCAGCTATCAATATTTTTTCTGTCTCCAAACGATTTTTATTTTTCCTTGAGCTGTATTGAATGCAGTGTCCCCTTAAGGTGTATTTTAAAAGCATCCCATATAATCAAAGGATCCGCTGTATCATTATTCACTACAAAGAAATCTTTTATGAATTTGTTTGTTGTATCTATAAACTCTTTATCCTTCAATAGCTTCTGATTTAATTTCCAGTATCCTGGACCCCTATGAAACGTTGTGGTACAAATGCTCAAGGTTATAAGATGATGATCTGACCTAAATCTCTCTTTAATCTCGACTTTATTCATTTTTGGAGTCAAAGAAAATGATGTTAAGAAATAATCTATTCTGCTAGCCTGATTTCCTCGTCTCCATGTATATCTTGTTTGCTTTGGATTTTGCAATCGCCATATGTCAATTAAATCTAGTGAGGTCATGAGGCCAGAAATAGCATTATATGCTCTAGAATGATAATTCTTAGTTTGTATGCCTTTTCGATCCAGATCTACATCCAACACAGTGTTGTAGTCTCCAGTCATTATCAAATTTTTTATCATGTAGTTTTTCTTTTCTTGCAACATGTTGAATATATCTTGAAAGAAGAGTGGATCATCAGAATGAGGTGCATACAGATTTACTAATACAAATTCTAGGCTATCCACCAATATATCTTGTATAATATATCTACCTGCTTGATGTATTATTGTATCTTTGACCACAATATCTACTTCCTTTTTATACATTATCATTACAACTTTAGAATTTGAGCATCCGTGTGAAAAGTATATGTTATCCCCTCCACTCTGTTTTCCATTTAATCTCATACAGTTGGGTAGAGTGAGTCTCTTGTAAACAAAATATATCATAGTTTTTATCCGTAAGCCAACTAATAAAGTGTCCCCTTTTCTTCCTATCAGCTAAACCGTTACAGTTGAAGCTTGATATTACTAACTTAGACATATTTGATCTTCAGTGGATTCTATACTTTCATGATTCTTGAAAAAAAAAAAGGATGGAAATAATAATAGTGACACCAAAACAACGGGAAGGGGCTGAAAATATTTCCTGTTTCTTCCATCCTCTGATGATATATTTTCTATTGTCATATTTCTCCCCCTTTTTAAATAGCGTCTAAGAGAAACATTTTACTATAACAAAACATCCAATCCCAATTTATGAGCGCAAAACTAAGAACAAAAGATCATAATTTTTTTATTTTCTGCATTGATCATCATTTTTTTATTTTCTGCATTGATGATCTTTTGTTCTTAGTTTTGCGCTCATAAATTGGGATTGGATGTTTTGTTATAGTAAAATGTTTCTCTTAGACGCTATTTAAAAAGGGGGAGAAATATGACAATAGAAAATATATCATCAGAGGATGGAAGAAACAGGAAATATTTTCAGCCCCTTCCCGTTGTTTTGGTGTCACTATTATTATTTCCATCCTTTTTTTTTTTCAAGAATCATGAAAGTATAGAATCCACTGAAGATCAAATATGTCTAAGTTAGTAATATCAAGCTTCAACTGTAACGGTTTAGCTGATAGGAAGAAAAGGGGACACTTTATTAGTTGGCTTACGGATAAAAACTATGATATATTTTGTTTACAAGAGACTCACTCTACCCAACTGTATGAGATTAAATGGAAAACAGAGTGGAGGGGATAACATATACTTTTCACACGGATGCTCAAATTCTAAAGTTGTAATGATAATGTATAAAAAGGAAGTAGATATTGTGGTCAAAGATACAATAATACATCAAGCAGGTAGATATATTATACAAGATATATTGGTGGATAGCCTAGAATTTGTATTAGTAAATCTGTATGCACCTCATTCTGATGATCCACTCTTCTTTCAAGATATATTCAACATGTTGCAAGAAAAGAAAAACTACATGATAAAAAATTTGATAATGACTGGAGACTACAACACTGTGTTGGATGTAGATCTGGATCGAAAAGGCATACAAACTAAGAATTATCATTCTAGAGCATATAATGCTATTTCTGGCCTCATGACCTCACTAGATTTAATTGACATATGGCGATTGCAAAATCCAAAGCAAACAAGATATACATGGAGACGAGGAAATCAGGCTAGCAGAATAGATTATTTCTTAACATCATTTTCTTTGACTCCAAAAATGAATAAAGTCGAGATTAAAGAGAGATTTAGGTCAGATCATCATCTTATAACCTTGAGCATTTGTACCACAACTTTTCATAGGGGTCCAGGATACTGGAAATTAAATCAGAAGCTATTGAAGGATAAAGAGTTTATAGATACAACAAACAAATTCATAAAAGATTTCTTTGTAGTGAATAATGATACAGCGGATCCTTTGATTATATGGGATGCTTTTAAAATACACCTTAAGGGGACACTGCATTCAATACAGCTCAAGGAAAAATAAAAATCGTTTGGAGACAGAAAAAATATTGATAGCTGAGATAGAAGATTTAACAGAACGGGTAGACAATAATACAAATGTGTCACAAGCTCTACTGGACAATCTTGAGCACAAGGAAAGAGAGTTAGAAAGACTATGTGCAGAGAAAGCCGACGTATCATATTTGAGAAATAGAATAGAATGGCTGGAAAAATCGGGAGAGATCAACCAAATATTTTTTTAAATCTGCAGTATAAAAACACTGTAAAGAAAAATGTTTTGAAGCTTGTAGTAGGAAATAAAATCATTGAAAAAACCAAGGGAAATTTTGCTGGTACAACATAATTATTTTTCAAAATTGTACTCCTTACAGAGCCCACCAGAGGATTTATTGCCTCAAAATACTAGCCCCAATTCTCAAGACGATAATACCGTAAAGTTAACAGAGAAAGAAAAAAATCTTGTGAGGGACTTATTACGCTGGATGGAATTACATCCAGCTATTAACTCCTTTGAAAAAGGTAAAAAAGTCCAGGAGCCGATGGCATACCTGTAAACTTTTATCAAACCTTCTATGAGTCTGTTAAAACACCTTTGCTGAACACCTTCAACTGGTCATATAGCAAAAAACAACTTACAGAAACTCGACAGGAAGGTTTAATCTCACTATTATTGAAACAAGATTCAGGTGGAAGGTATAAAGATCCCACTACTCTAAAGAATTGGAGGCCAATCACACTACCATGTAACGATGCTAAAATATTAGCCAAATGTCTTGCAAACAGATTAAAACTAGTACTGCCCAATATTATTCATCCAGATCAGTGTGGCTTCTTACAGTGTCGATCTATCAGTGACAGTATTAGACAAATAATTGAAATAATTGAATATTATGACTCAACAAAAACCTCTGCTTTCATTTTTTTTTTTTTTTTTTGCTGCCTTTGAGAAAGCTTTCGATAAAGTACGTTTGGATTTTATTTATAAATGTTTAGAATATTTTAACTTTGGAGACTCTTTAATTAGTTGGATAAAAAGTAATGTATAGTAATCCAAAGTGTAAAATAATAAACAATGTTTTTTTTCTGAAACAATTAAGCAATATAGAAGATTGAAAGAAGGATGTCCACTGTCTGCGTATCTATTTATTATAGCTATAGAAATCTTAGCACAAAAAGTAAGAATGAATAACAACATAGAAGGTTTGAGAATAAATAGTTTGGAATCAAAAATATCAATGTATGCGGACGATGTAAACTTTCAAAATCAACCAAATGTTGCATCCTTTACTGCATTAGTTAAAGAGTTGAATAACTTCTCAGTAATTTCCTGACTAAAACCTAACTATGATAAATGTACTGTGCTGCGAATTGGATCTCTGAAAGGTACAAATTTTAATATCTATAGTAATCTGCCCACTAAAATGGTCAGATGGCCCAATAGATGTCATTGGTATACATATCCCTAAAGACATGGACCTTATCACGAAGGAAAACTTTGATAGAAAGCTACATACAGTAGACAGAAAATTAAAAAGTTTGGGGAATGACTAACTTAACTTTATATGGAAAAAAAATAACCGTGATAAATTCCTTAGTGATTCCTCAGTTTATCTATATCCTCATGTCATTACCTACCCCAGGAGAGGAGCTGTTTAAAAAATATGAGCAAAATGTGTTCAATTTCATATGGGGTTGGAAGCCTGACAAAATTAAAAGAGCTTATCTGTATAATGATTACAAACACTGTGGACTTAAATTGTTAAACCTTAAGGCACTCAACTTTGCACTAAAAGCATCCCTTATACCAAAATGTATCTTAAATCCGCAGTGGTTTTCAGCAAAATGATTGAGGTCTGCTCATCCTCTGTTCCACAAAGAACTCTATCCTTACCTCCAGTTAACTGCTTTTCAGTTCACTATATTAAAGAGAAAGTCATTTCCATACTTATCCGGCTTTTTGGAAGAGGCCATAGTCAGTTGGTTTCAATACCAATATCATCAACCAGAGTGAAGTTATGAAATCCAGAGCCAAGTGTTGTGGTATAATAGAAATATTTTGATTAATGATCACCGTATCTTTATTGAATCAATGTTTGAAAAAAGGAATATTATTTATAAATGACCTCTTGAATAGTGGGGGGGGCGAAATCAAGACTTATGATGAATTTAAAATAGTATACGGTAATGTTTGTGACCTTTTTACATTTAATCAACTCTGTGCAGCTATACCTCAGATCTGGAAAAGGAAGCTATTATTATGTACAAAACAAGTGGCATGTTACCCCTACATTAAGGACACAACATGGATGAATAAGACAAAAATAAACAAGAAAATATATCAGTTATACATGCAACTTAAACACATTTCTGCTACACCAGTAGCTATCCAGTCAAAAATGGGGGTATTTGTTAGACAAATGTATCCCATGGAGGAAAGTATATGCATGTATTAACACAACTTCTTTTGATGTCTCCATTAGAATTTTACAACTAAAACTAATCTACAAATTCTTGCCTACTAAGAGAATGCTAAAAAAAAATTAAAATGGGGCATCCAACAAGGTGACATATGTATATTGTGTGAGGAGGAAGAGGAGTCAGACATTCATTTATTTTTGGTATTGTAAGGAAGTTGCATTATTTTGGATTAACGTTGAAAAAAGTGGATCTCAGTCTACAAATCAAATTTCTATAGTTGTCCTTTATCTATAATGTTTGGTGATTTAAGGGGTGATGAAAAAAAAAAAGGAAAAGATCTGAACAACATCATCATTACGATGGGGAAAGCATTTATATTTAAAGCTATAAAAAGACAACAGTTAAACACTGAACATTTCAAAATGTTTTTGAAACATCAGTGGGTTCTTGAGAGGGATGTTAATAGAAATAAAAGAACAGAATATCATTTTTGATCATGGGTGGGCTACTTTGAGTCAGGGTGAGGATTGGAGTTAAACAAAATTAATTAATAAGTAATGTCGACAAAAAGGTCAACTAAAGGGATGTAAATATGTCCTTTTTTTTTTTTTTTGTCTGTAAAATAGAATAGATAACTGTGTAAGCGAATGTGTCTAAGTGGATATCTATATGTAAGCGGGTGTGGATATAGACATATGTATATACTGTATGTGTGTGTGTGTGTGTGTGTGTATCTACACACATAGTCAAAATTGTTGGTACCCTTCCGTTAAAGAAAGAATAAAAAAAAAAACAATGGTCACTGAAATAACTTGAAACTGACAAAAAGTAATAATAAAAATTTATTGAAAATGAACTAATGAAAATCAGCTAATGTTTTTGAATTTTGGTTCAGAATCATTTAAAAAAACAAACTAATGAAGCTGGCCTGGACAAAAATGATGGTACCCCTAGAAAAGATTGAAAATAATTTGACCATAGGGGCACATTAAACATTGGCTGTGTCTAAGTGGATATCTATATGTAAGCGGGTGTGGATATAGACATATGTATATACTGTATGTGTGTGTGTGTGTGTGTGTGTGTGTGTGTGTGTGTATCTACACACATAGTCAAAATTGTTGGTACCCTTCCGTTAAAGAAAGAATAAAAAAAAACAATGGTCACTGAAATAACTTGAAACTGACAAAAAAGTAATAATAAATAAAAATGTATTGAAAATGAACTAATGAAAATCAGCTAATGTTTTTGAATTTTGGTTCAGAATCATTTAAAAAAACAAACTAATGAAGCTGGCCTGGACAAAAATGATGGTACCCCTAGAAAAGATTGAAAATAATTTGACCATAGGGACACATTAAACATTGGTATCATGGTGTGTACCACACTGAACATGGACCACAGAAAGCTAAGGAGAGAGTTGTCTCAGGAGATTAGAAAGAAAATTATAGACAAGCATGTTAAAGGTAAAAGCTATAAGACCATCTCCAAGCAGCCTGATGTGTTTAGGCAGTTGATCGCACGCTAAAATACCCAAGAAATTTGTCCCATTAATAATTATTTTTCTAACAATGCTAGTTAGTTCTATAGTATTCATAGTGTTTTAGTAGTAGTCCATGAGCCATTTTCTCCTGTTTGAGCCAAAGTGGACTTAATGGCAGACAACCCCGGAGGACACCAAATCATAAAAAAGTGAGACTGGAATATGCCAAAATGCATATTGACAAGCCACAAAGCTTCTTGGAGAATGTCTTTTGGACAGATGAGACAAAACTGGGGCTTTTTGGCAAGTCACATCAGCTCTATGTTCACAGACGCCAAAAATGAAGCATCCAAAGAAAAGAACACTGTACCTAATGTGCAAAATGCAAGAGTGGCGTTAGGAAAAGCGTCCTCTTCAAAAGTTGTGAAGTTTGGTAAACACGACCTCAGCTGAATGCTGACTATATACACAAAGTGTAGGTAAAAAGATGGAGCTAGTGACATCTCATGAATACGCATGGTTGACAGGCCTTGAGGTTGCCCCATTCACACTACATACATTTTTTTTTTTTTTTTTTAAAAACCCACTATATTGTAACTCTACCGACATTGCACCGCTTTTTTTTTTTGGGAGATGACTACAAGCAAAATTAGTGGTGTACTAACACACATCTACCAATTTAAATGTTAACAAATCATTACAGCACAGATACATCTCCTAAAAAATTTTAGGAGATGGCATACAAGAGATGACCCCCATCCCGCTCACATCCACCCCATTTGTCCCTGGATACATGCTGATATCTATTACAAACAATACCACCCCGTACCCCACCCCCTCTCACAGATACATCTCATAAAGAATTTTAGGAGATGACATGAAGGAGATGACATACTTCCCTTCTCACACCATTTGTCCTGGATACATGTTAATATCGACTACGAACAACGCTAATCCATACACCCTCTCACAAACAAACATATGGTTACAGGATCCATGCTGATATAGCCTGCAAACAGTACCAACCACCACAGCATCAAAAGCCATAAACATTTTGACCACAGCACACTAAGCTTTGTTTGAACTTTTAATGATACTGTAATAAAAAAGACACCTCTTGGATACAACGGAGTTCACATATAGGTATACAACTGTGTTTTGTTCACTGAAGCAGTATCCACAGGAGGGGGTCTTCTTTTGTTTACGGAGCAACTGATAACATCTTGGATACAACCTACTTTTTTTTTTTATCTGACTCAGGATCAACAGTATGGGTCTTCTGTGGCAACACCAAAAAGGCAAAAACATTTTGGTCACAGGGACCAGGGGTTTGTTTGAACTTTTAATGATACTGTAATAAAAAGACAACTCTTGGATACAACGGAGTTCACATATAGGGATACAACTGTATTTTTTTATCTGCATCAGGATCCACAGGATGGGGTCTTCTTTTTTTTTTGTGGAGCAACTGATAACACCTACAGCAGACACCTTTGGACAACTACCAATAATTAACATCAGCCCTAGGGTTACAAAAAGGTCAACAGGGTCACCAAGGGTTCACCTGTATCCCCACACACACACACGCACGCGCGCGCGCGCACACGCACGCGCATTTCACATGCACGCGCAAACGCACCCCCTCTATACTACTTGTGTGCATTTATTTGATTAATTAATTTATTTTGATTTCTTTATATTTATTTTTATTCATAAGTTAAAAAATTACATTTATGATATTTTTAGATTGTTGAAGTCTTTTTTCTTAAGGAAACAATAAAAAACATGATTAATACTTTCACTGGATGATTATAAGTCTATTATGTGCAGTTCTTACAGGTAAAAAAACCCCCAAATAAACACTATTCTGACGCTTTTATTTTGGAGGTAGACGCCCAAACCGGAAACGTCTTGACAAAGGGATGCAATTCAAACCTGCACACCCACAGCTTTACTCACCAGTACTCAAATAAATACTCACAATTTCACGTTTTTGGCTACAGCATGTGCCTTTTATTTTGATATACAATAAATATAATATTTTTTTACATTGTGAGTATTAGTTAATAAGTTCAACTAACATTCTTAGAGCTATATTACAATATATTCCATATATTTTCAGTATTATACACATATATTAACACTTCTCTGATCATCATCCTGTTAAGAAACCTACATTCCTAGCAGGTATTGTTCCCATGGGAACAACCAAACCTCTACCTGAGTCAGTATCATCCCCCACCCATTCAGCTGTACATGACCATTGTTTGTTGTTTAAATAATTTAGCCTGTCCTGACAAAGTCAAGTGTGAGTCTTCAAAGTCAACAGTCGGTCTGCAGGTGGGTGGTGTTCACTTCAAAATATTCCACAGAAATCCTCCTGGTGTAAACAACCCTGCCTTTCCATGCAATTTTCATTTTGAACGTGGCTTTTAAGGAGTACATGCAAATTTGTGGTTTTGACCTTTCCATTCTAATCCTATGCTGGCTGGAGGTTTCCCTCTTTGTCGTCCAGGCCTCTCTCCAGGTTTGAGATAACAAGAGCCAGAGGGCGCATCCCGTGTAGGCTAAAAAAGGTCATGTCATTTTAAGTAACACAAAAAATACCACAGAAAATGTACCTAGTGATAAAAGATCATATACCTCTGCTTATATTAGACGTTTACAGAGAAGTCAAAGTGTAGTTGGCAAGTATACAGAGAGTCCAAGTATACTTGGCTTATACCGACAAGTATACAGAAAAGTCTAAGTGTACTTGGCAAGTATACAGAAAAATCCAAGTATACTTGGCTTATACCGACAAGTATACAGAAAAAGTTTAAGTGTACTTGGCAAGTATACAGAAAACTACAAGTATACTTGGCTTATTCTGACAAGTATACAGAAAAGTTTAAGTGTATTTGGCAAGTATACAGAAAAGTCTAAGTGCACTTGGCAAGTATACAGAAAAGTCCAAGTATACTTTGCTTACACTGAAAAGTATATTTGGCTAAGTATAAGTTCACTTAAGAAATCTTACAAGTATACTTGCAGTAAAAACTATTAAACTAGTAGTTTACTGAGAGCATACTTTAAAGTGTACTTTCGTAAACTACAACATGGGCTACAAGTATATAGCTGTAAACTAACAGTATACCTTGTAGTACAGTTCATATTACAAAATACAACTTGGATGTAAACTAATTGTTTACTCAAAGTTTACTACTCTTACATTTACTTAAAAGTATACTTTAAAAACTAAAAAAAGTGGGCCAATTTAGTCCCAAGAAGTATTGAAGTAGTACACTTACAAGTATACTAATAGTACATTCATATTAGTATACTTATTACTTAAAGTATAATACTTATTTTTTGTAAGTCTGTGCCCACACAAACTGAAATCCAATCCAAATATTGAAGTTGGATTTGCAAGATCAACAATAAAGTCAGTCAGGTGAGATTGAAACTGTATGGACAAGTATGTTTGTTTGAATAGACGGAGACAGGTCTTTGGCAGAGAGACAGGTCCTTGGCAGAGACACTGGGTGGGATGGATCACATGGGCAGGCCTTCTGTACTGAACATGCAGTGTGTGGTGAGGGAATGGTGGTGGTGCCCTCCAATGGGGACAGTATGTAACTTCACGGTGCTGCAGGGCAGTAAATAGGGCTGGAAATACTGCACAGCACAGGGTTGGAGTGTTTTAAAAGGTTGACCTTTTAAAGGGGCACTTCACCAATTTTACATTTAATAATAATAACAATTTGATTCGTATAGCACTTTTCAAGCTGGGAGACAGCATAAAAAGAGAAAACAAATAATCAAATATAAAATAAAACTCAAGAAACAGCAAAATACAAGCACACAGTTAAAAGAAAAACTATAAAAGAAATACAAATAAATCATCCAAAAAGTGTCTTAAGACAGGATTTAAAAGCAGAACCAGTGTCAGCATTTCAAATACTAACTGGAAGACTGACCCAAAGTAGAAGTTAGGCTCCCATCAGCAACATGGAGGAGGTAGGAGGCGATCCTACCACCCAGCGGTGTACAGCCCCCTTTTAAAGGGTGCCTTAACCCGGAACTCACCTGTTCTCATTGACGTGATTAGGGTCGTGTCTAGAAGGTAACCCCCAAGTCGCAAAGCTCTTGAGAGATGGTCAAGGTTAGGCAATGACCTTGAATGGTTAAGGTTAGGACTTGGGGCTTACCTTCGAGAGGTGATTGGGAGATAGGTGATTGGGAGTTTTTTTGTTTTATCTTTATTGACAATAGATATCACATACAAACAACTAAGTCATTAATACAGACAAAACAATATCAGAGCCAGGGGGAATCTTTAAATAAGAACTGTGGTGGAAATTTCCCTCTTTATAGAATATAAAACGTGAATTCACAGAGAGCATCTGTCTTTCAGAGTTTTATTGCAATAATAATGTTCACATTTGCAGAAATGCGGATCTCCCACCTTGCCGGGCTTTGGAAGAGCGTGAGATAAGTTTAGATAAAGAATTGAGAATGCAGTTTAGTTGTACAGGAATGTAATTTTGCAGGAGACAGGGTTGTCAGAGAGAAAAGAATTGAGGTATATGCCAACTGTTGTCTGTGCAGTCGAGGAGATGAATGAATCAATTGAGGCATCAAATGTTCTATTTGACAGATAGGAGGAGAACGACTCCCACGCAATCCTTATGTCGACTAATTAGCGATGTCATCAGGGTTATTACGATTTGGGCTCGAGACAAATTTATACGAGAAAGCCTGTGCCACAAACTGGGGGTGTGGATTTTGACAGGCACGTGCATTTATCAGAGAGGGAGGGTGTGCAGAAAAGGCACTATTCAGTTGCATTATGGGAAATGTAGGATCTAGTGTTTTGGAGCTTGACCCTTAGAAACTAAACAGAGATATATCCACTCTGCTGCACAGATTTTTTACCATTCTTGTCCCCTTAACATTCTGGAAGTGCTGGAGTAACTTTTTCAAGCACTTATAACTACATCATAAACAGTTTAGTCTTATTTTGTACACTAGCTTAACCAGATTTAAGTGACTGTTGACTGTGACAGCAGATAATGCAGGACGGGAAAATGACAAATCATGCAAAACTCGAGTCCGATTCATAACTTTAAATCTTTGCAAAGAGTGCAAAAAAAGGATCCACGTGCACAATCAATATTGCTGATTAGGTTCAAAATGTGCAAGGAAGTCATTTACAGTATGTTCCAATAATTTATTAAGATAAGCATGACGCAAATGTCGGTAAAAGAGATAAAGAGCAATTAATTTTAATATCTCTTATGAAACTACACAGCCACAAATGTAGATAGGCTCCTTCTTTTGCAACCGTCTCTGCACACAATGAGGATACGCTTAATCATTTATATGTTCCTACTTTTCCTTTTTTGTCTCTTGTAAGCTCGGAGCTTCGGAGCAGAAATTAGAGAGAGAGAGAGAGAGACAAGAGATGAATAGATAAGAGACGCACCGGTAGGAAACAAGAGCAGGAACGAATAAGAATGAAATCTCTATGAAGGTATCCAGGTCATTTTTGGTATCTAGAGCTGATATCTCACCTACTGATAAATCCTCTTGATGAGGATTCAAGTCCATCTTACTACTCCTAGAATAGAACAAAATGAATGAAACAAGACAAAAATGGCTGAATTAGCTTTATTTTTTGAACTCCTTTTTCAACCTTTCTCCTTCAGCCTAGCTGTTATCAGCAGGTCAGATAGTCTTTATTGATACCTGGGAGGGGGGAAACTCTCAGCTGGACCTCGAACCTTTTCGTTTGATTATATAACTTACTAATTTATAGGAGGTCCCTGGGCGTCTGCCAGAGGTGTCTGTACCTTTACCTGGCCTCGGCTGCTCTGTCAACTCCTCTGATGGTACAGCCTGTCTGTGCCACTGCTGCTGCCGCTGCTGCCTTGCCGGGACACAAACACAGACAAAGCTGCACATAGACTAGCACACACCACAAACACAGAGACAGAAGGAGAGCAGGCTGCGAGGCAGACAGACGGACTGACGGAGGGAAACGCACACCACCATGGACTGCTGTAACAGAAGGTGCGGGCTGATAGCCGGAGCTGTGTTCGGGGCGGCGGTTGCCATCCTGGGAGGCGTCCTCATCCCGGTGGGGAACAGCATCATTGAGGGGACGGTGAAGAAGGTACGGTTGCTCAGTTTCACCCTACGTTGGGAGGATAGGGAGTGACACGAGTTGTGTGTGAATGTGTACGGAGATCAAGGTGAATCAGGAGATAGAAGAGTGTTTTTTTGAAAAGCTACTTCAAACGGGAAAATAAGAAGAAGCTGTGCAGAAAAGCCAAGTGCGTCTTGTTTTCATCCATCAAAAGATCTGTGATTTTCGGGAAAAATGCAGTTTAAATGTTTTTTTTTATAGCAGAGCATCCACCCTTTTCATGTATCAGTGGGGCAGCTGGCCTGCTGACAGTCTTGAGGAATGTTAAAAATAGACCGTCTGTGTGTGTGTGTGTGTCTTCTGGGGGTTTTAGGAAGCCGTCATAGAGCCTGGAACGACAGCTTATGACAACTGGGTGAGTACAGGGGGAAAGGTGTACAGGCAGTTCTGGTTCTTTGACGTGCAGAACGCAGAGGATGTTTTGAAGAACGGTTCGACTCCAGTGGTCGTGGAAAGAGGACCTTACACGTACAGGTAAGGCTGATTTGTTTACCTCTTTTATAACATTTTGATGAAAGGATTCATAATTTAGATACATAAAATTGAATGTCTAAGTAAGGCCCCCCTCCTCCATCTTCCAGGACAAGATATCTCCCCAAAGAGAACGTAACATTCTACCCCAATCAAACGGTCTCCTTTCTGGTGCCCCTGGGCGCCATATTTGAGCCGTCCATGTCCGTGGGACCAGAGGAAGACAAAATCACCTCGCTCAACCTGGCTGTGGCTGTAAGTGAGTGTCACCTCAGTGTGCGGTGATTCCTGACGTTGACTCAGCTCTTATTGTTAATGGTTTGTTCCGAGGCCAAGACGAAGCCGTGCCAAATCACGCTGTGCTGCCGCCGCGGCGGGGTTGCTTTGGTATGCAACTGCCCATTTTTAGTTGTGGTTCCCAAACTTTTTTTGGCACGTGACCCTCTGTGATAGGTTGTGTGGCTTCCCAGGTTGTTCCTTTGAATGTTTTTTTATAGCCTATAGGGCTGAAAACGATCCAGAATATCACAAGAAAAGCAAAGGATGAGAGAATATTTTGTACGATATAAACACAGCAGTGTTTCTTCCTAATCCCGTTAATCATCTTGCGACCCCTCAGATGACACTTTGACCCCATGGACAGTCACGACCCCCAGGTTGACCTCCAGGTTGGCAGCCAGTGCTATTGAAATGTTAAAGAAAAATTTGGGTATTTTTCAACTTGGGTTTCATTTTCACCAGCAAAACACATGTAAACAAATCTGTGTGCGTAGATGAATAGGTAGCTAGCTTTTTTTAGTTTCCTCAGAAGTAGTATGCGATGAACTACAATTGCTAATGCAACAAGCTAATTTCTGTTTGCTTTGACGATTCCAAGCATGTATGTCATAAATAGGCAGCTATGGTTAGTCGGCAAGTTGTCTTGGAAGTTAGCTATGATACCTAATGCAGTGGGCTAACTTCTGTGTTTATTTTGACGGCTCCAAGCAGGAAGAACCAGGTTGAAAAATACCAGAATCTTGCAGGGAAGTCATCATTTTAAAATGTCTCTTTGATTATGGGTATTACAAAGCTTTCCCTTCAAACTTTGATAAGGCTCAAATGAGGAGCATGAGCAATTCCAACTCTGTTTTATTATGTTATTAAGTAATTATACAGTGTCATAAAAGAGGGTTATTATCTAGCTTATCTCCCGAGGCGCCCACGCCTTTGTGTGTACACAGCACTTTTACATACAGAACCATACTGTTGCTTTTTTTTTTATAATTGACACCATCATTCTGTTTTTTTTTCTTTCCAGGGGGCTTATTCACTGGTTCCGAAGTTTTTTCATTATATGCTGGAGAATATGATAAAGAAAAGCAACTCGTCCTTGTTCCAGCACCGTACGGTCAAAGAATTGCTGTGGGGTTACTTAGACCCCATGTTGAAAGAAACTATGGGCGCATTTGCACCAGTAAGTAAACATATAGCCTCACAGGTACACATAATAAACACAGTATAGAGAGACAAGATCTACCCAGTAACACCTCAGCAATTATATGATTTATGTGTTTTTTCTAGTACAATGGTACATATGATGGCTACTTCAATGTCTACACTGGAAAGGAGGACATCTCAAAAGTGGGAATAATTGACAGGTGGCGAGGAGAGAGGTGAGTCTGATGATATAATCAAGTGAAGGAGATATTGAGACTGGATTTGAGGCATAGATCTTTTAATTAGGTTCCACATTTTGACAGGTGAGAATCCAGCCTTTTAAATGGTGATATTTTAGGCTGTGTAATCAAATCAGGTTAATCGGGCTGTACAGATTTATGATGTGAGAATTCAGCTTTTTTTTTGTAATAATATTTTAGGCTGTTAAATCAAATCTGACAAATTGAATTTTTGTCCAACAGGAGCTTACGTTTCTGGGACGACAAGTACTGTAACATGATCAACGGGACGGGTAAGGGCTCACGCAGCAATAACTACATTTTGTGAAATGCAGACGAGTCACCTTACTGACCTCATTTTTCTTCCCTCCTCTTTTTTCAGATGCTTCGTCATTCTCTCCCTTTGTGGACAAGAAGAAGCCTCTCTATTTCTTCTCATCAGACATCTGCAGGTGATGAAGAGTTTCACATTTTTGTGGCAGAAATTTCATCTGATGCAGTCTGACTGCTTTGTTAACATGAAGTGGGGCAGTATGTGTCAGCGACGGGAGATTCAACATCTCGCTTTGAGAACCATTTCCTCTCAGTAACCACTAGAGGTCAGAGCTTTCCAATACCAAAACATGTACAGTCTGGATTAAGCTGCACAACAGGGCACTTGGAGGTCATTTTCTGGATGATTTATGACCTAATCTGTGTTTTATCTTCAGGTCTGTGTCAGCTAGCTATCAGGAGACTCTTGATCTGAAAGGGATTGATGTGTATCGCTTCAGCCTCATGCCAGACACCCTGGCCTCTCCTACGGTCAACCCAGACAACCAATGTTTCTGCAGAAACCCGAAGACCACCAAGAACTGCACCCTGGCTGGAGTCCTGGACATTGGCACCTGTCAAGACAGTTAGTTTGCATTTGTTTTTGTTGTGGCATCCTTCTTCTACTGTTTTACCATTCTGCTCAGCAGCTTGGTATTTTTTTCAATTTGTTCTGTTTCTTTGCCGTCTAAAACAGAAAGACCTATCTACATCTCCCTGCCCCACTTCCTCCATGGCAGTCCGTACCTACGAGAGGCCGTGCTGGGCCTCAATCCCAGCGAGGTGCACCACGCCACCTACCTGGATGTGGAACCTGTAAGTATATCTTTGTGATTTTTTTTTTTACTTTTAGGGGGCAGCAACTCTGATGCTAATTTTTTTTCGTGTGCTATTTTTCCACCAGACAACTGGGTTCACCTTGAGGTTTGCCAAGAGAATTCAAGTGAATATGATGTACGGACCATCGAAGATCATCACGTAAGTTCTACGTCACCTTTTTAAAAGGAAAAGATTTTGGGAAATACGCTTATTCGCTTTCTTGGCGAGAGTTAAAAAAGCCTTTGCACATTTTTCGTCCAGAATTTTTCGCATGTTAAAAAAAATACGACCTCACGTTGTGTCAATGACGTTTAAACGACTGAATGAACATGATTATAAACAATGAGGCTGTAAAGGCGGATGAGTATTATTTAGTTTAGTAGTCTCATTTAGCCACTTTAAGACACGTAAAAGCTTCAAAATTCACAAGTGGCGTATCTATTGACGTATTTTATGTTGTAGAATAAAATCTTAAAATCTCTTAAGCTTGTTTTAACCACAGACCTTATTTCAGGCTTCTAACTTAAAAAACCCATTGACCTTGAGACAAGGGAGCCGGAAGTGCTAAAAATGCAAACTCATTTCTGGGTTTTAGGACTCATTCCTGTACTACTCAGTCTGCTCTGATTGGCTTGCGAGAAAAAATATGGTGCACCTTTGCAAAGGTCAAGCTGTGGGTGGAGATATATGTTGAATCACACATTTTCTGATCTAGGCAGCCCACAAAAAACTGACTCCAGATACCTAAATATATGTGCACAAGCACTGAAAAAGGGAGTTTTTCATGTCCCCTTTAAGAAAGTTTGAATGTCATCCGCCTCCTCTCTCTCCCTCCCAGCATTTCCTGTCTGTCTTCTCTTCTGTCACTGTCAAATACATGCAAAAAAAACAAAAAACAAAACAAGAAAAGTTTGCACTGAATACCAAGTAATGAACTCTCTCCCTGCAGGGTTCTTAAGAAAGTCAAGGATTACACCATATTCCCTGTTGTTTGGCTGAATGAGGTAAGATAAAAATACAGCGCCCTGCAGGCATGAATTCTGTCAGCTCGTGACGCATGATAAACAGCCACTCTGTCTTTCTCCGTTTCACGTAACCAGACGGCTGCGCTGGATGACGAAACCGCGGACATGTTTAAGAAGGAGCTCATCTCCCGTATCCAGATGTTGGAGATTATACAGAAGGCCCTGCTGGGAACAGGTGTGTCCATCTTCATCCTGTGTCTCATCTCCTACTGCGTGGTGAGGAGGAGCGAAAGCAAGATCGCGTGAACGAATGGTGCAGGAGTGTCTTGTTGTGTGTGAAGTGCAGGGCACAGTGCATTTAAAGCTGCTACGGGACATCGAAACTTTTGATATAGACTTGCACTTTTTTGTAATTTCAGTGTTATTTATAATGTTCCTTTGATACCAAGGATAGGAATACTGTGATTTTGTAAAGCTCAAGAGCTTTGCTGAGTATTATTTCAATTGCAAAACACTGTAACATGAACTCAATCAGGGATCTTTAGAGGGAAAGCAAACGGAGACTCCTCTTAAAAGGAGGAGAGATGGGTTTGGTTGACATCCTGTGAAAGAAATGTAATCTAATCTTGCGCAAATGTTCGTATCCTTTGCTGAACTAGTGTCTTCAAAATGAATAAAAGCTGAAAAGGAGTTTCTTATTGGGTGTTCTGTTATATAGTATTGGATTGTTCCTGCCCGGCAACAGTCCATCAGATCTGGTCTACATCCCCCTCGGCCCGAAATACAGCAGAGACTGTCCCGCTGCTGAAACAAACCTCCACATTGTGCAAAATTACTTGGTTTCCTCTTTACCTCGAGTGGCCCATAAATCAAAAAGAGTAATAAAAATGGGCTGGGGGGGGTGATTATACGGTGGTTTTCAACGGTACTTGGGTTTGTTTGGTGAGAAAGCAGTATTTCTGCCCAGCAGGAGGCCTCTCTTCGGTTTTATGGGGTTTAAATGACCTGCTGCAGCCTCCTGGGCTTCTTCGATTCTACTGTTCGGTCCGAATCTTACTTGCCTATATGGTACTTCATCAGGTTTTCTCTACTGTAAGGGCACTGTAGAGTGGACTTTATCACATTTTCTCCACTGGAAGGGCACCCTAGAGGGCACTTTATCACATTTTCTCCACTGGAAGGGCACCCTAGGGCAGTTTATAATGTTTTCTCCACTGGAAGGGCAACCTATTGGGCACTTTATCAGGTTTTCTCCACTGGAAGGGCACCCTATTGGGCACTTTATCACATTTTCTCCACTGGAAGGGCACCCTAGAAGGCACTTTATCACGTTTTCTCCACTGGAAGGGCACCCTTGAGAGCACTTTATCACGTTTTCTCCACTGGAAGGGAACCCCAGAGGGCACTTTATCACATTTTCTCCAATTTGAGGGCATTTTATCACGTTTTCTCCACTGGAAGGGCATCATTGAGGGCATTTTATCACATTTTCTCCACTGGAAGGGCACCTTATTGGGCAGTTTATCCTGTTTTCTCCACTGGAAGGGCACCCTAGAGGTCACTTTATAACATTTTCTCCACTAGAAGGGCACCCAAGAGGACACTTTTGCTGCGGTTTGTTCCAACATAACAGAAATATGAAGTTTACATTTTGAGAAATTAAACTAATAAAAATATCTGACAATAAAATGCATGATCTTTCTGTAAAATTGAGATTCATCGGGACAGATTTATTCAGGCTATCATAACATTAATAAATAGAAATACATAGGTTTCATAACACTGAGTTGAAGTTGACATGATGCTGGTCGCACAGCTTTATTAAAACGCGGAGCAGAGATCTGTTTAGAGGGAAGGTAGAACTAGAAAGTCTTTTCTCAAAATGAAAACAATACTGTATGTCTCTGCAAGTTGCAGATACAGTCGTAGCTGGTGAAATATGTTGAAATTATATACACATTATCACAAAAAAATCTGCACAACATTAAATTAAAAGGATGAAACAAAGAAAAATATACTCTGTACACAAGCAACAACTATCTACATTAACTACACTTCTGAAAAAAAAAAAGTCTATTCACAAATGTCAATTAATTAATATTTCTGAATTAAAAGTGTCCACTTTAGTGTAGACAATGTGGATCCAAAGAAGGATACTGTCACGTTTCAGCATCTACCTTATGATGTAAACTATGCTGTAAAACTAAAATGTGCATATCGGCTAGATACTCAGATGTAATCCAGGCAAGGATTAGGATACCTCTACATTACTGATGAGTTTCTATAAACATGCTTCTGTGCGAGAAGTACAGTATAATACAATTCTCTTACATGTACGTCTGAGTAATAGGAATAAATACAGGAGAGATCATGTAAGATGTTTGCAACAGCTCACACAGAATTTCATATGGTACTCAGTATTTTACTACTATTGGATGTTAAAGGGTAACTTTGGTATTTCTCAAACTGATCCAGTATTGAGGGAGAACGCTGTAAATGACGGCTGCTCAAGGGCTGCAATGTAATCCTATTGGGGCAAGCTGGCAGCGTCATTGACGTCCACTAAACTTGCTTGTTTTTACCATGACAGGTTCTGATTGTTATTATAAGTGTCTGACATCATGGAAAGAGTCTCGCTCAAGGAGAATTCTGAAATCTGAGGAGGTGACGTGTTGTCGGTGGAATAATGGAATACATCCATGGTGGAAAACGGGCAGAGTTTGTTGTGTTGGAGTACAGAAAGCGTAGCAAACTGTTCACACTACACTACTCGCTGTCTTGTAATCAGGAGTCTTGAAGTCATTGATGGTTTTCACACTACATGACTGACCGGCAACAGGAGGTCACAGAAAACACGCGAGAAACACACGGTAAATGACGCTATACCATACGTGAGACACATTGCTGATGTTGTCTTTGGCACGTGTTCACAAAATAGCCAGCAGTCTCCACACTTGAGCGCCGATGTACGAGCGGCGAGCCAACGCTGATTTGCCTCTGATCTGGGGCTTTTTGTTAGGGAGCTCCAATAAATGACGGGGGAGCAGAAAATCAGGGCTAAAGTCTTGTAATGTGAACTACGCGTTAGTGTTATCTCAAAGATTTTCAATGTCACGGCTGAATATTTAGATGATTTCCACAAAGTGAAACTTCTTCTTGGGCGGGACTTTTTAGCGAACGTTTTATTTCTCTGTAGGGTCCTTTCCATAATGTTGTCAGACACTTATAATAACAATCTGAGCCTGTCAGCGGCAAAAACAAACACTTTTAGTGGACGTAACGTTACAGCGTTATCCTTCAAAACTGGACCAATTTCAAAAAGTCACTTAGATGCAAAAACATGGGAAAATAGGGTCCAGGTTGAAAAATACTGAAGTTACCCTTTAAGTTTGGCCTTTGAACTATTTAACTTTTTTTTTACTTGCAGCGCTGTAATATAACACTTTTTATTGCCATCTGTGCTTTGTATGAACAGTGCTATTGTAGACATTATGTGAGGCAGTCAACACATGAGAAAAAAAACATTATTTTTTTTCTCACAAATTGACTTTTTATTACCCGATGTGTGCCCACGAAGCCATTTCACTGAACAGAGACAATTTTGTTAGTTTAAAGTAAATACAGAAATGTGAGTAGAATCTAATAAAATGCTAATATTATACTTTGAGAGGGGCGCTCGCTCTCAAGCATGCATCTCCCTTTTGTCCCTTTTCAATTTCCTCTATTTACTATCTCCTCTTTTTGCCAATACAGAACAAATCCATTGTGAGCTAATATCCGGCCGGTCCAATTCCCCCTCTAATATCTAAAGTATGATAAGACCATAGCTGCGTTTTCAAGGTGTATTATCGTAACAGTTTATTAGTGGCACTCACAACGGGGCCACTTCAGTCTGTGTTGCGACTGCGACGGCAAACGGGCGCCTGTGCGGGTGTATTAGTGTATGTCACAGCCATCTGGTCACAGTACCTCATGCAAGAAAAAGAGCCGAACAACGACTCCCGACACCCACCTCACGGTGCAGCTCTTCAGTTTGAGATGTTGGAAAATGAGTAACAGAGGAAGGTGTTGGTGTCAGTTTCTGTACCTTCCTTGTGTCAGACCTCTGGGAGGTGATTGCGGCGGTTGCGGCCCTTCCTCCGGTCCAGCAGGGGCTTCAGCTTTGCCATGTCTCCCCTGAGAGGCCCGGGCGGCGGAGGCGGTTGCTGCTGTTGCCTCTGCTGCAGGTTCTGGAGCTGCTTCCTCTCTTTGCAGTACTGCTGCACCGCCAGGCTCTCTGATGGACTGAAGGCCGACAGCAGGGCCTTGGGGTGCAGCGAGCTGGCCCAGGCCCACGGCGACTGCTGCTTGTCCGTCAGCACGCTCACCATGGCCTCGCTCAGCACTCGCAGGCGGATCTTGGCGACGGTGCGTTTGAAGCTGTTCTCGGTGGTCAGGCAGTAGTAAAGGCCCTGGTCGGACAGCTGGACGGAGCGGATGAGGAGGCCGTGCTCCGTGGAGAGGATGCGGTCGCCCAGCTTCACCTGTCGTTGGTACAATGAGGTTATAACCCCATCCACACGGTTGGAAATCTATCCATGCAGTAACTATTACAGTACAGTCAGGTGACAAATCAAGGAAAAACGTGAATAAATACTAAAATCACATTAAAGGGATCGCTTTATTGTTATTCATTATGGTACGACCTTTGCAGTCACCAGATTTCAACCCATTTGAACACCTTTGAGAGATTTGAAGCGATGTGTTAAGGGCTTTTCACATCGGAAGCGATTGACGCACAATAATAATCTGACAGGCGGAGCGGCAGCAATCCCGTGAAACTCATCTCACGCACACGCTGTAGCCCAACAGTTTGGTTTGGGCTTTGGACCGAGCCAACGAGTGGCGGGGTGTGATTGTTCCCGGGGTTCAGACAGTGCTCTCCATCACCATCCTCAAAACAACAAATGAGGGATTATTTTTTGGAAGAATGGTGTTCATCCCCTCCAGTGTAGTTACACTTGATGTTGACTAAAAACTAGAATTACCACCTTGCGGTTGTATGCCTCTACCAGCCAGTCAAGTTGCAGTTTACATCCATGTCTGTCCAAAATGTCATCACTTTTTTATCCTGTTAGACATTTGTGTGAAATTGTCATAATTTGCATATGAATTCTTGAGTTATGGCCAAAAACGTGTTTGCTCAAAGGCGTTTCTGAGATATCGCTTTTGAGAGAATGGGATGGATGTCCGGTCACAGTGACCTTTGACCTTTGACCTTGATCAGTTGAGTCTAAGGGGACGTTTTTGTGCCAAATTTGAAGAAATTACTTCAAGGCGTTCCTGAGATATCACGTTCACGAGAAAGGACCGGACGGACGTACAGACGGACGGAGAACCCGGAAACAAAATGCCCCTGGCCGAGGCTGACACAAGCGTACAGTCATAAAGAGCAAGATGGACTCTCTTATTTCAGATTCTCTTATAGGTTAGAAAAGGAAACATTTTCTGGAGAAATTGCACGTGTGGTTGCCACGGAAAATTTGCTGTTGAAACGTTTGGAATAGTTGAAATACTGAAAGAAGTTGAAATGCAGTCAAAACAAAAGAAGAAAAACCGTCAAAGTGGAGATGCGGAAAGAAGTTCCTTCGTCGTTGTCAATTTAAAACAACGAGACTAAACTGATGCTGACACTCTAAATGCAACAGTTTATTCCTTTTCCACTGACTTCTTTAAAACCAGCTGGACCTTAGTTTAGTAAAAGACTCCAATGATTACACACCATAAAACTAAAGTGATTTATTTTGAGGCCAACTTCTATTCTCACGGGGAAACGGCTATAAAACGGCCATTACTCCGAGTCCGCTCCACTGAGGTGAGGACTTAATCCATAAAAGATTTTTCATGCAGACGCACTCTTGCCCAGCTTTATTTAATCTTTAACAGCCTTTCAGGGGGTTAAAAGAGTGTCAAATATTTGTTTCCCCGCTGAGAATCCAGTCATTAGTCAAGGTCCATATCATGTCTGATCTGTATCTCCGCTCATTATGATGCTCCACGTTCACCGTGTCACTCCTCGGGGCCATACGAGTCCTGATCAAGCACGTGAGCTCCTTTGATTGTGATGACACGTTTTATGTTTTATGTAATATTTAACTACGTGACCAAAACACCAGAAGGACGTTTAATCAGCTGCATATCTAGAGTGGATTTCCATTGTGTCCAATGTGCCACGTCAGCCTCTCTAAATGTCAAACTGACCTCTTTCCTCCTGTCGTTGTCCCTGTGAATGAGCCAGCGAATGGAGGCCTGAGGAGACTTGGGAACACACTCCAGGAAGGTGGTGTTGTTTTTCACGCCGTACTGCGTCATCTCCACTGCGTTTCTGTAAGCTAACACACACACACACACACACACACACACGAGGGAGTGATGTCAGACGTCACTTGATGACAGACACAAACCCCGCAGATGGACTCAAATCTGTGAGAGGGAAATGTTGACAAAAAGCTTAGTCCGACACCTGCAGCACAACCAAACCCCACCCAGACTTCTTCAGTTTTCTGCTCACTGACAAAACAACCGGCGATGCGTCGCCGCAACTCCGTCTCGTTTCATTTAACCGTGTCGTTTTTGTCGCAGCTAAACGGTTCATCACGCAGCTGGATGTGTGACAGGGTTGTGACTAATTAGTGGTAATGGCCATATGGTTGGTTCCCCGAGCTCGTTTTAATTTAGACATGTAAACTGTTCATGGAAATGGGACACTCTGGGGAGCGAATCCTCAGCTCTCATTAAAGTGCACCCTGTCGGTACTACCGGGTGAACGTTAGTGAGGGATGTTGTGCAGCACCTGGACTCACAGAAACATACAGGAGTTGCAGCTACAGCTTCGGTGTAAACAGCTACAATCATTTTGTATTAATTGCACTGGCAGTTTTGCCAATCTGTTGCGAAAGTACAGTATCTCTGACATGACAAATGTCTCTTTATAAATACATACCATAGGTAAATACATTTTAAAGCGGCATGCTTTCTTTTTTTTGGACACATAAAACAAGCTGAAAACACAACACTGACATATACAGTACCTTATCAATTTGTCAGGACTAACATGTTAGCAACCAGTTGCCTATTTACACATCTTGCTGACACGTAGTAACATTAGTATTAACCCTTTAAACTCTGCAATAGAAATGGTCCGCCAGTGCCTACATTGGTATTTTTGCTTATTGTGATGTCATTTCTTGGATTATCTTTGAATCAAACCCTAAACTAAAAGGTTATAAAAGCCAATAAACCATATTAATTGACAAAAGTATTGATACTGTGTCAAAAAATACAAAAATTAGAGATGTTTTTTCATCAAATGTTACAAAATAAACACACAAAACATATTGATCCAAAAGATTTATAAATGTAGAAACATGAAAAAAATATTTCATAACACTCCACAAGTTATTTGAACTATGCACATTTTCATGAGCAGATTGAGTGCAAAGGAGATTTGATAGTTTTGTTATGTAACGTAACTTGATGACGTCATCATGAGCGTACAACGTGATGACGTGAAAGACAGAAGCCGTAGCTTTCCACTGCAAAAAGACAGAATGCTCTAGCTGTTATGGTTTTTATTTTAGATTTAAAGAGACTCATGCAAACAACGGACTGTTTTTTAAAGGTTAATTTGGAGTTGATTTCCTGTCTACCTGATGAATGTCAGTTGAGCATTAACTCTGTTTTGGTTTCTGCTAATTCCTGAGAAAAAAGTCTGCCTTTATAGCCTCTTTTCTTCACCAGCTACTTGCTCAGTTTGTCTGTTTTTTGGTGCCGAGCCGGTAGCTTAGAGTGGGTTTATCAGAGCTGAAAACGAAACTGCCTGAAATAGAGGCTAAGCTAAGAGGGAAAATGTAAAGTTGGGTGAAAATTCTCTGTGGGTTTGTCCCTTCGAGCGACACCTTTCACATTACACACAGTCACTTGATCCTTTAATATAAAAATACTGATTAATGCAGCTTTAAATTACCTTTTAGATTGAATCCTCTGCACTGAGTGAGTGGATTTCCATGCATAATGTCCTGCCGCCTGCTTCTCCTTAAAAAAAAAAGGGAAAAAAAGCAATGAGTACAAATAGCTAAATACAGAACAAATACAACATGTTCATCTCGTACAGAAACTGTGGAAGGAGACGTCAGTGCCAAGACAATATGAGGAAAATCTGACTGTTGTTCCGCTCAGCGGTGCACACTCATATAGAACAGCTTGAGGAAAAGAACAAGTAAACAGCTGACACATTTCAGACACATTTTTCCGCAGGAAAGCTGGAGGCTTTTGTTCTGCGACCAAACTAAACTTGACCTGCATCTGACTGGGAACGTCAAGAGACACTAAAATGACCAGAGAGGTATCGAGGTGTCGCTCAGAGTCTGCTCGTCTGTGTTATGTCTAGACGGGCGAAGGGAAAACAACAAAAGCAGAATTAGTGACATACTTATGTTGAAGTGAGCACTGACGGACTCCAGCCGTGTGATCTTTCTGCCCTCACATATTGTAAGCAGCACTCTTGTTCGACATGTTGTTGTACATCATCTGTTGCCCTCATTCAACATGTTCAGGTTCATTCTTATGGCAAATTAGGCAAAAGTGAACGCAAGTGAGCAGAAATACTGAACACTGAAAGATTCGTTTTGGGGGTGTAAAAATTGTTTTTTCAATGCTCCCATGAGAACAGTCCTTGGTGGACACATAATACTTCTTTGCATGAAATTTAAAGGTACTGAATACTGGCACCAAACCCTAAAGCTGTAAACCTTTGCGTACCTTTTGCCGGTGGGATAGAAGCGTGAGCAGCTGAGCCCGTCCCAGGCGCAGTAGGGGTCTCTGGCGAGGCAGCAGTCAGCGCAGGCCGAGCCGTAAGCGTGACAACGGTGCAGGGAGACCTGCGAGACCCCGAACTCAGAGCTGACGTACAGCTGTTGCTGCAAAAGTAAACAGTTCAAATGTCAGCCGCGCTGTTTGTCTTAATAAGTGGCCGGCTGACAGGAAAATGGGACAGAGCGCCGAAACAATTATGGCTTATTATTTCCGTGCCTCTGGGAGGCTTATTATGCACGGGAGAGATTGTGTTTCGTGCATTACATAGTAGCCACGGACAGCAAATGACATATTAAAACAATAAAACTGCACTTAATATGTTGGAAGGACACTTACTTTTTTCGAGGATATTTTTAAGTTTGTAACAGGAGCTTCGTTCTGAAAAAAGAGCACATACAAGAGCCAAGTTCAGAGCTTTTAGACATAATTAACTTATTTCAATCAAGCTTTTAAAGTAATAGTTGGGAACACGTCGGGGAAAACAGCTTATAAGACTTTACTTAAACAGTGTGTAACATTTTGGGGGATCTATTGGCAAAAAATGGAATATAATATCAATAACTATGTTTTCATTAGTGTATAATCACCTGAAACTAAGAATCGTTGTGTTTTCGTTCGCTTAGAATGAGCCCTTCATATCTACAGAGGGAGCGGATCCTCTTCACGGAGTCCGCCATGTTACTGTAGCCCAAAATGGACAAACCAAACACCGTAGCTCTCCGATACGCTGGTGAAACTGCAGCCTATTCTCATTCCAAGGGCGTCAAATACCAATATTTTGTCACGGCCGTCGGCATGTGATACCGCCGCACAAAGCCCCTTTAGCGCCTGTATGAGACGCACCGGGCTTTCCATTAACTATAATGTAATCCCAACGTTCATTTACAAACGTAGCAGTTTTAAGCCCAACCATGTAGTTCTTTCCTAAACATAACTATAGTGGTTTTGTTGCCTGATCCTAAAGTGACGCCGAGTGTAACTATATTAGCTTTGATGTGAAAAATAAAGTGACGCCAAGGGGGCGTGACGAAGCAGCCGTATGTGACGAGTTGGGGTTAGAACGGGTTGGAAACTGAATGCAAAACCGTGGTACCGCCAGCCGCCATCTGACTTCCGTTGCTCCTAATGTTGTGTTATTATGGTAAGGATGGCCTCGGAGCGAGGAGAATGGCGTTACCAGTAGGGGTGGGGGAAAAAAGTGACACAGCATGGTATTGCGATATTTTGCACGGCAATACGGACGCCAAGTATCAAACTTATATTATGTAAACTATTAACCTGTTAACAATCCGATGGCCCGCTGGCGAAAAAAGCTAGAAAAGGAATCCATTGGTAGTTAGGCTAAAAATTGGTGAGGAAAAAATAGACATGGTAGCCATATAGGATCAGCTTCTCGCCAGATGTAACTTTCTATAAGGAACATATTCCATTTTTTGAGAATAAACCTCAGACTGAAAGGACCCTATAGTCCAGGTGGAGCGTAAGATCAAAGTAGCCTTTGCGTCTGATCACTGGTTGATCACAGTTATTTGATAAAGCAGCATGTGCGGAGGTTCACTCGAGGGCAACGAGCAGACTCTCTCCGTCTGTTAGCATGTTTCCCATCACTCTGCGCTGCACTACGCTGCAGAACATCCATCTCCTGAATGCCACCCTGCCTCTGTCTGTCTGTCTGCCTCTGGCCTTTGTGTCGTGGCCAAGCGCCCTCCTCCTCCCCCCATCTCTGCCTTTGATTTTGGGAAAGAAAAAAGGATGAAAGTACGAGGGAGAAAAACAGACAGCTGACCTTAAACACTTCCAGCTCCTCCAGGATCAGATCTTCATGCAGGGATTGATTGCTTGGCAGCACAATCACCTTCTGTACTGTACCTTTGTCTGCGGGGCAGAGAGCAAACATTAAACAACTGTGTGAAACAGATACGGCAAACTCACACTCTCAGTGAAACTAGAATACTTAAAAGTCTGTTTTCCTTTGCCCATGTTTGCTTTTGAATTAGGCATGATAGCCAGGGCCAGTTTTCATAGCAAAATCAACTGTGGCAGGGCTGGGAATGGAAGCTCTTAAGCCCGCGCAACGGAGGACGAGGGCCACGGAAAGGGCGAAATGCATCATCAATACGGCTGTTTTTGTCCTGGGAGTCGGAGCAGCGGAGCAGGGAGAAGGAGTAAGAGCTCCCTGAAAACGCCCGATAAGAGCGGCGCCCTCATCCTTGAGACAAAGCAGCATTTCGGGGGGCTCAGATATGGTGAGACAGCGCTGGCTTCTCTTCAACAATCCAAGGCAGGAGAACCAGAACGGAGAGGCTGCCTGATAAACACAAGCAGCTGTGAGAGAGAAAGAGAGAGAGAGTCCCAGAGCTGCTTGCTGAATGCAAACATGTGCACAAGTGGACACGCACGCATAATTATGTGCACACACACACACTGTTTAACCAGCATGTTGTGAGCGCAGAAACAAGAGATGTAATATATATTGTGCTCTCTGGAACATTTAATCTCATAATCAGTCGGAAACTTTCTGCCTGCGAGGTGAGATAACAGATTTTGTGAGATAACACAGACTCGTTTTTGTATTTTTTAGTGGGGTACAGTGGGTCTTTAAGGGGAGATAGCAGGTCAACAGTAGATGTCACATAGAAGTGGTGTACATCATCTGAAAGCTGGTAACCTGACGATTAATTTGAGATGCAGCTCAGCTCTGTGTGTCAAGTTGTTCTAGTCCTAACTACTACAACTTAAGTTGTTGTTATTAACACAGTTGTTGTCGAGTATTGATAAAAATGATCAATAATCCCTTCAGAATATCACATTAAGACACCAAGACCTTGAAAAACATCATAGAAAAAGCCATGCTGTGATTTGGTATCAAAAACCTTTGACATTTTGACATTTCTGCAATAATTGCATTTTTCGGCGATTGGATGGCGAGCACTTCTGTTGTGTAAACTGCTCAGAAACCCCCTTATTGTCAGTCTAGCTATGAAAGCCATCCATCCTCTGAATGCTCTAGTTCTCTAGTTTGTGGCTGTAAAGTTTCATGAGGCTGTGATTATCCTAGAGGTCACCTCAGGTCATTCTATACAGTGAGGTCAAGTTTCAAAAAATTGTCTCATTACAATGAAATGGCTACTATGGGGACTAACATCATCACACATGAACACAGCTGGGCTCATTGGATCCACAAGAGTCTCAGCTTTACAGTCATACACAATTTATGTAATTCAAAGACTGTTTATGGACCATAGTATGCAGAAATATTCAAATACACTATTTTTAGAATAGGCGAAAATAACACATTTATACTGCATGCAAAAAACTGCATGTTTGTGCCCCAAACTGCATGGGATTATCATAAAGTGGGCATGCCTGTAAAGGGGAGACTCATGGGTACCCATAGAACCCATTTTCATGTGCATAACTTGAGGTCAAAGGTCAAGGGATCCCTGGGAAAATGTCCACGCCAGTTTTTCCTCAACAAAATTTAGCCCATCTTTATTTAGCATTATTTAGCCAAAACTCAAAACTGAACTTGCTACAGCCTCTGAAAGAGAGTAAAGTCGGTCAGGGGGTTAATAAAATTAAACCATACGAGGTCAAAGTCCTCTCCTCAAGGACATTGTCTTATCGCCCTGTCTATGACCTTTTGGAGACATAATTAATGCTACAGTACATGCTGTGTCATGCTGTCTCGTCTGTGTTTTGAAATCCGCCAACACGCCAAAGTGTCCCCTCTTATCAGCTTATCTGATTATCAGCTGTGGAAACGGGACTCCACTCAACAATCATTTACTTATAAAACGCCACACTGTCGACTTATATGAGAGAGAAGGATTGTGTTACTGCTACTTTCCGTCATTTCACTGTAAACAGGGTTTTGCTTCTAACTGCCTGGTTAAAGGATTGAGGTGACATAAACATGCAAAATCATTAGAGCTACACTAATAAATCATCTTAGCCAATATGAGCTCCTGTGTTTGTTTGACCCGTCCATCCACCCCGACCTCCAGACATTTTGTTGTGGCCATAAGAAATGATCTATTCGTAAAGCTCGCAGGCTTAAAAAGACCCTCAAGGTTTGCTGCAATCTGCAGGACCCGTCTACATTCATACCTGTTCCCAGGAAGAGCACTTGGTAGTTGCCGTCGGCAGCCATCACCTGGTCCACCGCCACTGATGTGTACTTGTAGTCGGCGTTGGTCCGGACCACCAGAGGTCTCCTCCCCACTGGGTGGATGGGGTTGAACATGACCGGGTGGTTCCGTACGAAGGTCACCACGTCGTCCGGGAACTCCTTCGTTGTGTGGATGTCAGGTGTGAAGGCTCCGCCGGGACACTGGAGAAACAAAAGGAAGTGTGTCATTGTCGTCATTGACAAAATACATGTTATAGTTTATACATGTGCTTATTAAGATAATAGACGTTATGTTATATTTTATTTTAGAATTCAGCACTGAAATAACCAATGAATGAATGAATGAATGAATGAATGGCCCTAGAAATGAACTCACGGTTCCGGGCCGTGGGTACGGGATGCGCCCCTGGAACGCCACCCACTGAAAGTTGGGCCCGTCTCTGTGAGCGAAGGGCCCGTTGAAGACGGTGAGGATGTCGGCCATGTTGTACACGCACACCGCAGAGCCTTTAAACACGGAGCTGAGGAAATGAGATGCATACTTTCAATGAAACACAACGCACTCACAACATCGAGACCCACCCAGCTACAATATCTGATCTCTGTTTCTACGGATGTGCAGTCTGGGGTGGAACTAAGGCTGCTCTCCGGTGGAGACAGCTCACCTATTTCTCCCTCATTGATCTGATGGCAGAGTCATTTAAAACCACACACTGCTTCACACATAAAAGAGTCTTTGTTGAGATGGAAGCTGAAGCATATTGTGCAAAGTGGAGACGGAGGAAGAATCACAGTGCGGAGGAAGGAATAACACCGAGGTAAGAGACCTCAAGGACCTCACTGTTTGGTTTGGCTGTGTTCTTTAGGCCGGGATACTCTACTGTAACCTCTCTATGATCCTGAGCTAACGAGTGGATCGATCGGAGGGCCTGTGGCAGCGTCAGCCTGGGTTAACCAGACAAACTCAATTAGAGATCAGAGCATGCGGATCAAGTGACCGTTCCTTTAAACCTCTAAATTTGCCGTGCAACCCCGCTGACTGTGACTTTCTGTTGAATGAGAGACATCAGCTCATTCATTGTGGGTTTCTTCAGTTACCACAGAGGTTTAGTCAGTATGTGGTTAACGTATGTCAAAGATCATGATGTTTAAATGATGTTTTTCCATTTTAATAGTAGTAGAAATTATAAGATGTTCTCAAATGTAAAAAAAAAAAGGGCAAAATATTTACTTTTTATATATGATTCAATATATTACTCCTTTATTATTTTATATCATGTCGTCTCTGTCAAAAGAAAACCATTTTGTGTCTGATTTTTTTTCAGAAAAACTGGAGGATCAAGTGTTGCTTATTGAGTTGAGAAAATACTCCTACACCTAATTAGGGCTGCAGCTAACGATTATTTTCATTGTTGATTAATCTGTTGATTAGTTTTTCAATTAATCAATTAGTTGTTTGGTCTTTAAAATGTCAATCAGTGTCTCCCAAAGCCCAAGATGACGTCCTCAAATGTCTTATTTTTATCCACAACTCAAAGATATTAAATTTATTGTCATAGAGGAGTAAAGAAACAAGAAAATATTCACATTTAAGAAGCTGGAATCAGAGAATTTAGGCTTTTTTATCTTGAAAAATGACTCAAACCGATTATCAAAATAGTTGGCGATTCATTTAATAGTTGACAACTAATCGATTAATTGTTGTAGCTTTACATGTAATATAAGAGTTAGCAGGGACAAAGACTGTAATGCAGAGGGAGGCGGCCGTTTAAAACTGGGTACAAACACAGTAAAAACAAACAAACAAAGAACACAAAATGGGGCGTCTGGCGGTCGAGTGGTTTAAGACGCCGTGTAACTTCGATGTTTTGGATTTTTGTGGGGAGACTTTGCTGCATTTAACATATTTCCTTCGTCTCTGAAGACCAGTGGTGGAATCTAACAAAGTACAATCACGTGCTGTACTTAAGTACAATTTTGACATACTTGTACTTTCTTGAGTATTTCCATTTTATGCTACTTTCTACTTCTACTCCACTACATTTACTTGACACTAGTTACTTTTTAAATGATCTGATTATATGATACGATGCAGTACTATGCTACCTATCTACCCAGGTAGTATAGAAATTATCAAAAATTGGCTCCACATTGACGAACTACAACATTAAAAAGCTCTCACGTGTATTTGTTAGTGATAAAAACAGAACAATATAATATTCTATGATAATAAAACACTGTTAAACTTTTGTACTTTTACTTAAGTAACATTTTGAATTCAAGACTTTTACTTGAAATGTAGTATTTATAGGCTATGGCATTTCTACTTTTATTTAAAGTAAGTAAAAAATCTGAGTACTTCTTCCACCACTGCTAAAGACATACAAGTCATACTACCAGATTAAGGCAAGAATAAATAGATAATAAAAACAACCATAATGCACATTGGAGAGGTAAAAGATTTAGTATTTGTCACTTTCTCTTCTGCTTTCTCTGGAACCGGCTGACCAAAAGTGGGTTTTGGTAATTTTTTAACAAAGTATATATAAATATCATGAGTGAGTTGAGTTCTCAGATATAATTCAAAGAGAAATATGTGACCATATTCCTTCCTTTTTCTCTCTGAATCCTGACGAACAAGGCTCGGGTTTCTGGAAAATGCAGTAATGAAATTCTCTCTGCACTCACAAATCCTGCTGTGTACTAGTACTCCGTCCAACAATACGTGTCATGTAATACATATTCTGTATCAATGCGTACTATAAATATATCTCTCGCACTCGTTCAGCAAAATAATACCGTGCTGCCTACGATCATCAAAACGAAGGCCATATGGTGAAGCCACCAGGATGCTGCAAACTGATAGTTCATCATCTGAATAAGCTGTTCTGCAACATGACACATGACGTCTCTATGTAACGGGCCCTTTGACAAGCACATCCCCTCCCGCTGATATCCAGTCAGTGATTAACATAACCGCCGAGGCCTGCAGGAATGTTACGGTTGGCCTCATCGCCCGGCGGCCTTACCTCGTGGATGTGAAGACTCCAAACACCAACAGGCCCTTGGGCTGATCGGTTTCCAGCAAAAACACGTTTTCTGAAAGGGAAAAACACACATGTGTTATACCTTCGACAAATTCCCTACATCGCAGATCACCTCATCCTGCAGGTGAGGTCGCCAAAAAGGGATGAATGCATGAATTAATAACTGCACATGTTGACAGATTGATGCCTGATGAGCTAAATGGAAAAGCAGCTTTGAGGTGTTTGTAGTTTTCAGAGCGCCTCAGCTCAGGAAGGTCTGGAATAATATGCTCATAAATGAAGACAAGGTAACCAAAAACAACAGAACAATTGTTATGGAAGTTGATAACAGGCTCCAGCCCCTAATCCAGACAAAACAAAGGAAGTTTCATGGATTGTTTATGGAGAAAGCAATCACTGGAAAACCATGGAACGAAAATAGGCGAGCTTTCGGGAATTAAAATGGTCTCGTATTTTCTAAAAGTTTTGTTTTAAACTTGTTTCACGGACGATGAAAACAAAATGGGAGCCTGGAAGTCACGCAATAAATTAAAGAAATATATAACACGGCGTTCCTGTTACTTCATTTCACTCACCGAGTTCGTCAAAGTGAGTCTCGGTGCCGTCTTCCTCCAGGACTGAACACACCATCCGGGCCTTGAGGAAGGTGGTCCATTTGTTCACCAGGCTCCGCTGTCCTCCGATGTCACTCTGCACACAAAAGCTGCACATATAAAAATCGAAACCACAAAACATGCACTGTTGATTCATTTAGGCACGGGCAAAAGGCACTCACTGGACACACTCTGGCCACCATGGTGTGGATATTTTTAGTATTTCCACTGTTATCCGTCAGCCGCTCACGGAAGAAGAAATACAACTTGGCATCATTGGGGTCCGTTCCGTCTGGGATCAGCTGGGCGTCTATGAAGATCGGCTCTGGATGAAAAACAAGAATACACAGAGACTTTAACAATCAATAAATGAAAGAGAAATTTACGCATTAACGCATTAAAAGCCTAAGGAATCCATTGGTACCAACCATGTCATGCTAGTTTGTTGCGAAAGAGGTTAACTAACGCTCCAAGCTTGTGTTAAATTTTGGCGAGGAAAAACTGTCATGGCCATTTTCAAAGGGGTCCCTTGACCTCTGACCTCAAGATATGTGAATGAAAATGGGTTCTATGGGTACCCACGAGTCTCCCCTTTACAGACATGCCCACTTTATGATAATCACATGCAGTTTGGGGCAAGTCATAGTCAAGTCAGCACACTGACACACTGGCAGCTGTTGTTGCCTGTTGGGCTGCAGTTTACCATGTTATGATTTGAGCATATTTTTATGCTAAATGCAGTACCTGTGAGGGTTTCTGGACAATATTTGTCATTGTTTTGTGTTGTTAATTGATTTCCAATAATAAATATATACATACATTTGCATGAAGCAAGCATATTTGCCCACTCCCATGTTGATAAGAGTATTAAATACTTGATAAATCTCCTTTTAAGGTACATTTTGAACAGATAAAAAATTGGATTAATTTGCAATTAATCGCGATTAACAATTTTAATCGATCGACAGCCCTAATATATACACATTTAAAATCTTTAGAGAATATTTGTGCTCACCACTAAGCCACTTAGAGTTGTGCTGGTCTGTCCGCACTGCATTTCTCTTTGTCAGGCTCCTGAAGATGGCAGCATCCGTCCCCATGAAGTCAATGTACATGCCTGAGAACAGCTCCTGGTCTAAAGGAAACACACAGCAAATCAACAATATGCTCACATATTTTGTAGAGCCCAAAAAAACAAAACAATCTACAGTGCTTCTAGAAACCGAGAAAATACTGAAACAGCCTCGGACATTTAAGATACTATGGATAAAATACACTAATATTTGATTCTAAGACTGGGTTTACAGTCTGCATTTGTTTCTTCTGCTAATAACAGACTTTGTACTCTCCACAGCTCTTTATCATTCCTTTACTCTCACTTCATCATCCATCCGTTCCAGACCATGTGTTTTGGAGGATGTGGGGCAAGTTATAGGGGAGGATTAGGGGTATGTGGCGTGCATCCAAGCTGGCTTGCTAAGGAGCAAGTGATGACAGCACTGAGGCGGCCACAGAGGGTCCAAAACATGAGAAAGAGGAGATGAAACGCAGATTTGATCGAGTCCAAACCAGGCGGCAACCTCCGGGCCTGAAAAGAGGAAATGCCTTAAACCTGCATTCTTTCTAACAGCCAGCAGGGGGCGACTCCTCTGGTTGCAAAAAGAAGTCTGATTGTATAGAAGTCTATTAGAAAATGAGCCTACTTCTCTCTTGATTTATTACCTCAGTAAACATTGTAAACATGAGTTTATGGTCTCAATCGCTGGTATAGAGTCTTCTTCAATACAGCATGAAGTTCATTTAGTAAATTATGGTCCCATTTAGAGTCAAATAGACCATAAAGCAGGGGATGCTTTAGGGCGAGGCTACCTTGTGATTGACAGGTCGCTACCACAGTGTTGTCCGGTCAGGGAGTTGTCCGTGTTTTCGCCTCACAACTTTAACCCTTTCACAGTGAGTTTTCAGTTCATCAAAGTTAAATATAACATTTAATTATAACCTTTTTGGTCGTCTAAAAGAGATGAAAATGGCAACGGCCAAAAACCAAGAGGGCGACAGCCAAAAACCCAAATGGCGACGGCCAAGATGCCAACTCGAGGCTTCGAAACGGCAGTCGACAAACCAATGGGTGACGTCACGGTGACTACGTCCACTTCTTATATACAGTCTGTGGCCCAGACACTTCCTCTGATTCTCTGAGGCTCGGAGAGCCGCATCACGGTTTTGACAGCCTTGCCTTTGACCTCGACTCCCACTTGGCAGAGCGCCTTCCCTCCTGCCCCTTTAGGTTATACCACCCTCCCCTCTGACTCCCTCTTGGTGCATCTCTGAAGGCGCTCACTAGCTGGCAAAGCTGCTGCTGACACGGCCATGCTCGGGTGTCTGAAAGCAGAGCTGAGGGTGCAATGTGTCGCCTTTAGCCGTGTCAACAGCAACCCAACACTCCTCGACCAATCAGGGATCAAAAGCAAAGAGAGGGAGCGGCCTGACCTGGTTGTAGCTTCTGGTGGTCTGTGTTTGAATTCTCCTCACTTCTTGTGCAAAGACATAATGATACTGACTGACATTTGATTGGCTGGCTTTGCTAGAAGACGCACTACTGAATGGGGTACACAGATACTACAAATTAAAGTGCCAACATTGGAGGCCACAAACAAAGAGGGCTCTGTTACTGTAGAGAAAAACAAAAGGCAGTGAAGTCATGAATGTGGAGGTAGGAGGCACCTACTGAGCATGACGGAGACTGTATTCACTTGAGGGTTGAAGGAGCACCTCCCTTTTCCAGATTCGCTCCTGGAGTCGATGTGAAACACTTGTTCCTGCGACAGAGAAAAGAGGAAGTCAGAGACTGTGGAGACAGATTTATATGATAAAGCTACTCCGTCCAGTGGCCTCTACATCAATAAAACTGCATGTATGAGCGTGCCGAACGTCCCACAAGGTAGCCCTGCTCACGTTTCCCTCCCTTTTGGTTTTAAGCACAGAAACGGTTCTGGTCTACCTCTACTGGCCCATGTGGGACAGTAAAAAGAAAATTGCATTTCGGAGGAATTTCCCTGCTAACGTGTTGGATAGCCATCTCTCCATCTCAGGTGGAAAGGCTGCCAAGTTTAAAACCTCCCTCCTTGTGGCGGAATGGACGGTCCAAATGCCTTTTACAGTAACCTGGGAGAAATATAGAGCTTCCTGTCTCGTCCTATTTAGGTCTGGTCCACGGTGGTGGTTCTGCTTCCTTGAACGGGGAAGCAAGTGACGTCAGCCGAGGAGAATTTTTCCAGGAAAATGTCTCCGTTCGCCAAGAGGTGGACTGACTCCATCGGTCATTAACCTCTACACTCCAAAAAGTATCCCTTTTAAAAAGCAATTTGATGTTGCAATGAACCATTAAAGTCCTCCATGCACTCAAAAAATGCATTGTGTTTATTGCTGGTTCACTTGGATGTTTCTTTCAAGAAGTGACAACTGTTTGTACTGATGAATGTTTCTGGGGAATTTCTGATCCAAGTGTAACTACTTTGGAGTGGAGGTATTGCACAATTTAAAAGATTTAAGGACTAAATAAAAGACTAATTGACTCAGATGGACATTTATTGCAGTGTGTATAATTCACTATGCGTCTGCAGCCAAGTCGCCAGGAACAAAATGTTGGCATTGTATGTTTCGGCAAACGACGGACATGTTGAATGACGACGAATTTACATTCGGTCAGAGCAAGTGATGTAGTAGATCAAGCAACCGTTATAGGAAACGGGCAGCACGGAGCAGTCTGGGCTGTTTTTGGAGGATAGCGTACGGAGCTACAGTTGATCACCGGTCTATTCATCTGTCATCTGTCAATGGTTCATCATCAGAAATATATAAAGTATGACAAAGGGGCGATAATATATTAGGAGGTTCTTCAGATCTACAAGCCAAATACCAACTACGCAATCATCCGGACAAAGATAACCCAGCTAATGTTATGCAAACTGAATACTGACAAAACGTTGGCTAATACTGCATAATTAATCTACCAGTATCTATCTTTGTTTCTGACTGTATACTGTATATACAACATTTCGGCCTTTAAATCTTATTCGTGTTTTGTGTTACCTTTTGAAACGTGCAGTAAACAGCCAGCGGATGACAGTCTTACCCTTTATCTTCCAAAACTGGCCGACTTGCTGTCGGTGACGTCACAATCCCATTCCCTAATGAGAGTTACGTGGTATAACAACGAGTATAACAAGCAGGAAAGGCCACTAAGTGCGGGAGTGAGCGGTGGTAGATGGGTCAAACAAACACAGGACGTTCAGCCAGGAAACCGCTGTTTGTATCTCGTGTGAGATACGCTTGTTACGCAACACCATTAAGTCCGCTAAGGACGACTGATATTTATCTATGTTAGTTACGTTATTATTTTAACACATGATCTTTTTTCTAACCTTAACCAAGTAGTTTTGTTGCCTAAACCTAACCAATCGTTTCACAACGTTAACCATGCGGCATTGTGCCTTTCTGCAAGCGTGACACGAGGCTGATGTGAAACACATTTATGAAACATATTTTTGGTTCAGAAACGTCGTGGTTTGCATAAAACGTACAATGCCAACATTTTTTCTGGCGGCTGGGTTGGCATCTGAGGAGCATTGTCTTTTGCAGCCATCCCATCCAGTTTCAAAACAACATGATAGTCTGGGGCATGTTCTCGGGGCAAAGGTCCACACAGTGAGCTAGCCGTCAACTTCCCGCTTCAGCAGCTTGTTATACTTAACAGATCTGTTTTTCTTGAGACATGTTTGAGCTCAGAAGTTGCAAACGGAGCAGTTTGCCTTTCAAACAAAAAACCCCAAATGACAAAAGGCACCGCAGTGCGGGAAAGAGCCTGGTCGGGAGCTCGCTCACTTCTGCTCTGCTTATTAGTGTTTGGCAGCAGTCGGCAGTCTGTGGCTAAATGCTGTTCAACTCAGTGAGCACTTTCCTCCTGGAGGGCTTCCCCACGCTCACTTCCAGAGCTGTGTGGCCGGAGATGAGAGCGCAGCGCCCAGAAATCAGCCCTCCATCCCTGACACTAGAGCTCCATTTTCTCCCTCTTATCCTCAGCATCGCCTCTCATGTGGTGACATGAAAACTTTGCTCTTATAAAGTTATGGAGTTTTTCTTATCATGTGGTGACACTGTTAAATTCCTCGTGGTACAGAAAAGGAATATGCTATTGTTTGAAAAAATCGCTATCTGATGCCGGCATGGAATTAGTTTCAGGCAAAGATAAACTTTGATGTGATTATAGCAATTTCATATGCGCTTCATACATTTCCAGTACTGAGTGACTCTCAATGATAGTAATGTTTTACTCCTTCCAGCAGAGTGTTGAATTTTCTATTTTTATTTCTTCTAAGTGTGTGTTGTATATCTTTAGTGTGCTGTTTTACATGATAATTTTAACCCGTGTAAAGTGTCTTTGAGTATTTGAAAAGCGCTCTATAAATATAATTCATTATTATTATTTCATATAATTGCCGCTATCAATCAAAAACATGTTATATTTTGTTTTGAACCTCTAAATAATCAGATAAATTCAGATTTATTACAAAAATAAATATTTCTCATCCGCATCTCTTGAGGGATTTTTATGATTACTTAATCTCTCTCACAGAAAATTATTTTTGTTTACGTGCTCTGGGTGGCAGTATTCCCATTACTTTCATTTTATTGCCCTCTGGGTGACATTAACAGTCAACGCTATTTTTTAGGGAATAACAAAAAAGAAGAGTTATTAATTACTGTCCTAACTGCGTAATAAGCACATTAATTACACTAACTCAATTAAGTTAATGTAACTAGGTTTGTTTTTTTAAATAACCACATGGGGGAACCACTGCGTCTTCATTATTTTTAGCTTTGTAAAATGTTCCACCACCAAACCCCCTTCACATTATTTTAATTTGAAGTATAAATACTTTTATAATTTAGGATTAAAGGTACCAGATGTTCTTATGTTTCACTTGTGAGGTCATGTTAGTGGTGGAGTATCATTCAGCAGCCTGCAGTGTATCCTAAAGTATGTTAATGGACAACTGGAGTGAATTATCTACCAAACACATGGATAGTTTAGGTCTCTCTTTAGCTCCTCAACAGTAATGGCCAATGTCCCCAAAACATGGTTTATACCGTCAAGAGTTTTGTATATTTAGTGAAGTGAATCCGTCATTGTGTTCCCACCTCTGGTCTGCGGCCCCTGTTGATGTACACACAGACGGGACTGTAGGCTCCGCTGCCACACATGAACAGATGAGTTCTGTTATAAGGCTGCACCACCCGGATGAAGTTCCCACAGCCGTGCTGAAAAACACAGATAAACAAAAAGAGACACAAAAAAAGTTCAGTAGGTCAGAAACAACATTAACTAGAATTACTGCCTTGTGGTTGTATGCCTCGGCCAACCAGTCATGTTGCAGTTTACATCAATGTCTGTCCAAAATGTCATCACTTCATCCTTTTATCCTGTTAGACATTTTTGTGGAATTGTCATAATTAGAAAATTAATTATTGAGTTATGCAAAAAGCATGTTTTGTTAGGCTTTTGACCACCAAAATCTAATCAGTTCATCCTTGAGTCCAAATGGATGACGTAGTGTCCCTTTAAAGGTAAGCGAGCCAGTGGGGCACGCTCACATGCACGAACATGCACTAAATGCACACGCGGTATGTAAACTATGTAAATGTAAACAAAGCATGGAGAAACTCAGATTACAACACACACAGAGGGAGAGTGACTTCATTCTCTGCTCAGGTAGACATTACTCCTCTATTTCTTTACTTATACAATAGTTTGCTGCTATGTTAATGCCCTGGATATCAAATTTATCACCTTTAATGTTATTTAACCTTAAATAAACCTTAAATAACAGTATGAATAGAAGTTGGCAACACTCCTCTAATCCATTACAGCCCTGTATAAAATAATTACTTTCATATTTCCTTCATCTCAGCTATGACACAACAGACATACCAGAGGATAAGGTCTATTTCCTGGTATACAGCCAAGGTGAATACCACATCCAGAACTTGTTTATCTCTGCTCAAGTATCCTATTCCATATGAGGGAACTTATCTCACTTCTTATGACGGCTATACAATCGACCAATCCCACAGCTCACTGGTCTGGTATTAAGGCCAGTGGAAAAAGAGCGTCAGTGGTATATGTGATATATCTAGGTAAGGCCGATTACCGGTCTCCCTCCATCTCTGCTTTCACTTCCCCAAACCCAAACGGCAGCAGCGGGAGTGCTGGACTTTGTGGCTAATTAAGTCTGAGCTTGCAGAAGACGAGCGGAGAAAGGAAGAGAGAAGAAGAAAGAAGTGGGGAGGAGAGGAAGACGTATCCAGGGAGCCGTCAGGAACTTGGCCGCGGCTGCAGGAATGGCAGCTGCTGCAGCTCACGGCCGGTGCACGGCTCCACCGGGAGCTATCGACGCAAAAACAACTTTTCACCGTCACACACCCATCTCTGTTATTTATGCTCCACCTCTTTATCTCTCTCTGTCTGTCTGTCTTACTTTCTCCTCACTTTTATCACCCATTCATCCCATCACACCCTCCTTCAATGTATATGTATCCTGTTTTATTTTCCTCTTGCCTATTCACACGCACACAGCCTTCGTGACTGTGCCAGATAAACAGCATCCAGCCTCAAATTCAAGTGCGGATCACATTGCGTTTAAAGTGGAGGCTTTCGAGCTAGCAGCTAACAGACTTGACTTATTAAGCCCTAGGGTGCTGGAAGGTGTGGTTTGACAGACATACCTAAAATAAATCAAGAACAGCTCCACAACTACCAGGTCTATATGCATGATCTTGGTCTCTATGGATAGGTAAGACCTCAGATAATTCATCCCAAGTGTCAGTGACATTGTGACTGTTACTATGCCTGAGTAAATTGTGATGAACCAAAGGAAAAAATTAAATTTGTATCCTCGCCTAAGATGTTTTCTAGATTAGACAGTGGAAAACACCATTATAGCAATGATGCAATTCACAGTCATGTCACTGAATTCATTCAGCAACTCCTTGGCTACAACTGTGCCAAAGCAGATATAAATAACACAAAGCACATAGATTCTACAAAGGTTTTAGTCAAGATAGGACCAGGAGGACTCTCCATTTGGCCACTTGGATACCCAAAGTGTGCCAAATGGGGTTTCTACTTCTTGATAGTGAATCCGGCTATAAAATACTACTGATATCCACTACAGGAGGCTATGTGCACACGATGGAGCCTTTGGCCATGACATTTACCCTGTGCATCATCACATTCTACCATTGTGCACAGTATAATATCAATAAAAAACAACTTAATTGTATAATTTTGACTCCAAATGGAGTAGTTTTATTATAATAATGAAATATGATCAAGTAAAACTTAAATTATAACAAATAAGATCAATAACAATGTAAATAAGAAAACAAAAAAGAATCCAAATTCAAGTATGTACATTCAATATAAAAACGGTCAAAAGTATTATAAATGTTTGCGTTGATTTTGTAACTAAAATATTGAAATCATTGCCAAACAAACATTGTTTGGACAAAATACCCTTAGAGTGTTGTTTTAGTAACGTTGAGGCCTCGTCTTTTGGAAACAATTCAGAAAAAAGACCATCACAGCATTACCGGGTTAATAAACCTGGTTGGTCTATACAGTATGTCTCCTTCTGTGGCACCCTCCGGTGCAAACAATGTGCGGTCGCTCTCTGGACTGGAGCCCCTCGTGACCGCAGATTCTATCGGAGAAGAGGAACTTAATATATACAGATGTGCAGGGTAACCATAACAGAGAGACGGGGGGTGCTCTGATTCAAGAAAGAGAAAGAGGAGCAGCATTATGGGAGAGAGAAAATGAAATATACTGCGGTAGAGTAGAAAACCGAGAGCTGGAAAAAATGACCAAGAAGAGTGGAAAAAATAGTAAGACCGAAAAAAGAAAGTTTCAGAAGAGAAACTGGCAGAGTTGTGAGTGAAAAAAGGGATGACAGAAGGGAGATGGGGCCGCTCGGTGGCTCCACACAAAGATGGCTCACCCAAATATTTGTGGGAGCCTGTCGGCGGCAGGCTGTGACTCAGAGCAACACAAATCACTCAGTGACTGGAAACAGCTTCTTCTCTATTTCTGCTACAGCATGTTGTACAAAAACCTGGCTCCGTTACCCCAGCTGCTGCAGGATGTAGGACAAACGGGCAGCGCTGGTCGTAGCGTGATCAAAGAACGTATATTGCCAAGAAGTGAAAGTCAATTACACGTTCAGGCTTTCAATTTATGTAAAAACTTGCTCCGGAGGTTTCTTCTTTAACAACTTCTCTGCACTGCAGCGTCTACAGGCAACATGTACAACCAGAACAACACAATTAGAGGAGAACAGAGGCGGAGGAGGAATCAGTCTTCCGAGTCCTGCTGTACGCCTTCATTAAATCGTGTTGCAGCTAACAAGTGCGTCTCAGAATCAGGCTGGTGTCAATGAGCTGCGTCCCATTTGCGAGCTTTGATTCTGGTTTATTTTTCTACGGCGCTCCGTGGCCCTCGATTCCTCCCACGCCTCACTCTCATTGCTGACAAACTGCGCCGGTGCCAGGAGGACTCCGGGTCTCCAGTCGGCGACCCTGTAGACATCTGCTGCTGCACATGTGGTTGGACATGACACAAGCTCACAGATGGGAGAGGGAAATCCCGGGAGGCGGCGCGGACTGTTTCGCAGTAGACCCACTACGAGGAGCTGATCTGGGAACAGCTGACAAGACCTTTAGTCTACATATTCGAGCCAAATGGCAGCAAATTCAGTATCAGCTACTATTTACAGTATGGGGTTCTGTGTATGCGCCATCGCTAGTGCAGCTAGATATTCCAGTCCTCTGTTAGAAGGTGCAGGCGCAAACCGGCATGGCCATTTTCAAAGGGGTCCCTTGACCTCTGACTTCAAGATATGTGAATGAAAATGGGTTCTATGGGTACCCACGAGTCTCCCCTTTACAGACATGCCACCTTTCAGTCTCAGTTTCAGACATAACACATTAAACAACACAAGCAAGATGATCTGTTACACATGTGAGGTGTGGTCATATTGTAAAAAAACATAAGAGGGAGGCTAAAATCTGCAGGAGAAGGTGCGTTTATGAAAGATGAAACATAAGCAATCCATTAAACTTTTGAAGCTTGAACTTTTGTTAAGATATTTACTGTTGGCAGAGTAACTATTATCAGCTCCAAGAGCTGATCTACTCAACCGGGCACAATTGTTTCAGTTTAGTTTTAGATTTCCTTAAAGGATGTAGTTTTTATTTAGTTTTTTCACTAACACTATTTTTCACTGCTTATTTTAGTTTTAGTTTCTGTTTTTGTTTACTATAATAAGCCTGATCTGAATCTCTATGAATTTATTTCTAGTGCAGTGCCCGAGCCCCGGGGCGTGACCATTTGGAGCGCAGGCCCATTCAGAGCTGCTAATGCTGCTTGCAACATTGTCGAGACATCGCTTGATGATTCCAGGGAAGTAAAGAAGAGTTCGGTTGTGGCGTTAGTATATCCAGCATCAAAAGTGAACGGCGCGCTGCAGACGACATGCTCGACTTAGTCTGCTGAACTTGTCCAATTTGCAACAAATTTGACACGACACTCCCTTGGGTCCCCAGCAATACACCCAGCGAGTGTGAAGTAGATCGGATGAATGGTTCTCGAGATATGCGTAGGACACACAGACAGATAGAATCCTTGCTTTATAGCTTTATTTGTATGAGTTAATATTTGTTGGTTGACCTGTAAAAGGCCCCAAGAAATAAAAAAAAATGAGGGTTTGAAAAGTTGAGGGTTCTTACCGTTGGATCCTTTCCTGCCATTTGGCATTCCTCTATCTTGCTTGGAGACGCCGGCCAAAACACCTGATGAGAAAAACAGCACAGCGTTTAAATTAGTGACAAGTAGAGAAGTCAGTAACAGACTGAGAGAGACATGAACATGCCCGCGCTGAGGTTTGATCGTATCATGTTTACACAGACAGAAATCACAGAGAAAATTTGTGGAAAACGAACAAAACAAATGTTGTAAAAGTTTTTCCGATAGAAGTTTCTGTATCAGCGATTACAGCCGGCTACCGTCTGTGCAAAAATGAGTGAGCTTTCAAACCCGGGAGAGGTGCTTGAAGGTCTCTCGATGAATATATCAAGCAATTTACTCCGAAAAAAATGGATGCGGTGCAGCACTCCCTGGGGGACCCTAAATGCGTTCCCATCTGTTTATGCACTTCATGCCTGTCAATTACACTGAAGATAACTCCTTCACTGCATACAGAATCGGTTATCAGAGAGCTCCAGCGTGTTTATGGCTCTTTCGAATAACCCTAAAATGGTTCTGATCGCGGCAAATGTACGGCAATTTGCATATCATTGCACAGATTAGAATGATAGTGCAGCGGTTTTATAATGTGCCCTGACATAATGTTAAATTTAACAAACATTTTATATTCTCCTTTGTCGTGGCGAGAGAAAAAAAGAGATGCTATGCTCTAATAATAAGCATCTGCTGACCTTCAGTGTGCCATGGGTGATGTTGTTAATGTCCATGGAGAGGACATGGTCTTTGCTGCCCACATACATCCTGTCCTGGTCCTCGTCCATCTGCAGGATCCTGTAGTCCATGGCCTTGTCTGATATACTGTAGTGTTCAAAGGACTGGGAGTCCTGCAGGTCTGAGAGAGACACAGAGAGAAAAAAAAAAAAAAGGCTTAGCAAAACATACAAATAAGCTTGTTTCCACACTGAGATGAGAGAAGTTTTTATCCTACCTAAATTAAACTCAAGAGAAAAAGCTACACACAAGCCCACATTAATCTCTCTCTGATCAAAACAAGACCTCCAAATTAGGTCTCTGAGCACGAGCCCACGGGTTTAAAGAGAGATCTCAAAAGAAAACTCAATAAGACTGGAATTTTTAGGATTTGGATGCTGCTCTTTAAACACATGTCAGTTCTCACACGGTATAGGCTCTCTGTTGCAATTTCATATTGAGGGTGACTGAAGTTGGTATCAAACTAGAGCTTTGATTCTCTTGATTCGCTGTAATTTCTCAAAACTCCCTCGGGCCAGGTTCGTGCCAAATTACCAGTGTTTTTTAAATACAGACCTGGTAGTCTGTGTAATGTCATGACTGCTGCTGTGGTTCAGGCTCAGCTCGGGCATGGACAGAAACTATGCAGGTTCACGTAGGGTCGGTCAGGTCTGATTTTTTGGGCCCGATCATAGATATCAAACCTCAACATTTTAGGTAACGAAACAAAAGTTTGCTTTAGTCAGACTTGTAGTCTTACTTAGTAGTTTCCTTCTTCTTTCCCCAGTGTGTTGCTTATTTCTTTCCAAGTATTTAATGTCATGTGACTGTCCCTGTGGTCTCTCAATGAACAGTTGTAGAGATGTCTGCACAGGCGAACCTGCTCGGCCAGTCTTCCCTCGAAGATGTTGAAATGAAAAGTACATAGTCGGCGCGTAGTTAGAAAAATTCAGAGGTGCGCGACAGAGCACCGCGACAACTTGCTGAGCTTTCGCGCACCAGGCGAAAGCCGTGATGACGTAATTTTCACTACGGCGACCATAAACCAAGCTTTAATTGGCCTTAACAGACGTCGAATCGGCTCTGTGACTAACTACGCTGCCGGCTTAGCGGCATAGCAACACACTTTACAACACACCTTTTCTTTTGTTCTTGTCAAATGAACACGGCAAACAAGTTCAATGTCCGTTCTACTCCTATTCTATTTCTATGGTCGCCACAGACACCCAGTTTGTAATACTGCAAATGCAAAAGCTGTTATCGGTTAGGCCATAGGCTTAATCACCATTGTGTTATCCCGATAGTGACTTAACAGACATTTATTTGAATTAAAATTATTACTTTGACTTTCCGTCAGTCAATTAAAGAGAAGCTGTGACTACAGAGTATAATTGTTCAGGGGAGATACAGTATGAAAAACTTCTACTCATTAAAAGCGCATGTTGTTCACACACACAAAGTAAACATTCTCAGACAGTTATTTTCAGCCTATTTGCTCCAGAGATAGAAAACTCTCAACCATACCATCAAAGGCCCTCACTGTCGAAGCCAAACTCATGCATATTTATCACTTTTTCAATCTGCGCTGAGAGCAGGGGGTGTGGAGGGGGAGGCAATGTAGATCTACACCCTCCATTTCCTCCCCTCCATTGACCCTCTCTCAGCTCTCTTTGTATCCCCCCCCCCTCTAATCAACAAACAGGTTGCCTGCATGTGCTTTGCTTCTATGCCTTGGGCTAAAGTCACATTTTCATTATTGTGTGACATACTCTTTTGAGGCCGGGGCCTTTTATCTCGGAGAAAAGTGGCTTTTTCTCCGTGGCACCCCTCGCTCTGATCACAGGCTGTTGTTTGGGGCGTTCGCCTCCTAAAGACTGGAGTGTTTAACTTGAAATAAAGACGAGTTAACCACTTCAGCCTCAGGAGAGTTTCCCACGATTCTTCACTCTCTACATCCTCCGTGTTTACCTACGTTGCCTTATAGGTCTTGAAGTAGGAGCACGGTATTTTTGAACACTGTATCATCCGAGACGAGAGCATCGTGTGGCGCCTAATGAAGAACATAATACGACTCTACCTGACTTGCCAGGAACAAAATTAAAGGTGGACGCCTCCTGTAAAGCAGATGTGTGTTTAATAAAGAGGAACGTCTATAAAGAGAGATCGTATCAGCCTCATACTTCAAAGCTGAAGAGATAGCATCGCAGAGAGGCAATATTTTCATAATGCTGAAAAGACTCTCTGCCAGAGTGTGAGCCACCAAGGGTGAAAGACTCACTAATTAAAAACATACAGGGCTACGAATTCTGCAAAACAAATCACATTTCTTCCCAAAATAACTTCTTGGAGGGGATTCAGGAAAACCTTTTAGACCACAATACTGTACCTCGTTTTTACACATGGGCGTAAATCTTAATTTAAACACTCTTCTTGCTGATTTTTTGGAGCTTAAAGATGGCAGCTATCATTAAACATACAGCTGTTTATAATGGATGGTCTGAGCAGGAGTTTTACAATCGTACATTACAGCCGAGTGGTTGAGTTACCTCAGTGGGTAGAAGCCAAAAAAAACACAGCTTTTTACAATATGTGAGATTGGGGTGAAGAAAAAGGCAAGGGGTGAAAGAAAAGGTATCTTTTACGAAGCTTTCTGCTAACTACAAAATGCAAAGCAGCTATAGCCGCCCAAGTTTTCCAGGTATAGTTAGCTAAGGCAGGGCTTAGTTGCTATAGACGATTTCACAGTTGTAAACTTTCCAAATGTGTCCCAGTTTATGTCCCGTTGCAGTGTATGTGAATGAAATCAGCTGACAGGAAGTAAACATGGACCAAAGCTGTTGCCTACCAATGCAATTTCGTTGAAAAGGTCAATAGGAGTAGCCGTTTTAAAAGCCATTTCTCACCAGTGAGGTGCAAAAATGTGGTGCGGGAAAATCCGCATACAAATTTTTCCGCATGACAACTATACACACGAATTTATCCGCGTTGTCGTGTTCCATTTTCGTCAATGAGGCCCTCCTAAATAGTGCCTTTGTTCACTCAACACAACAAAAAACGTATCCAGACAGAGAATGTCTAAGAGGCTAACGTTAATGACGCAATACATAAACTAACAGACCCGTAATGTGATGCTAACGCTTGCTGTTGTGGCTAGCCCCGATCTGTGACCAACATATAACATTAACAAGTGCATATCAACTACATTACCATCTTCATCGTATCCCAGCTGCGGGACGATCACAAGCCATATATTGTCCTTTATTTGGTTGTTGAGGTAGCCGTGTTTGTTGTACATTACTGGGTGGTGAGAAGGAGACGGCCCATTGTTATTTCAGAACACGAATAGTCCGAAAAATGTCCCATTGGACAGAAAAAAAAGCCGCCAGTCCCCGAAAATAAACAGCCATTGTTCCAAGGCCACAAAAATACACACTTTCCGTGCAACAAATAGAAGCACATGTCTAATTATCATGCAAAATGACAGCGATCAGTTGGACGAAACTATTTTTATTGGTCAAATTTCTACTGGGGGAAATCCGATGAAATCGAGTTCTGTCCGAATATATTTTTAAAATTAAATATGAAAACATTAAATGGAAAATAATCAAATTAACTCTTTAAATGTTACAAATTTGTGGTATTTAACTGTGGTTACTGTGGTTGTAAATATACTAATACTACTAATAGGTAGGTTAACTAGCACTAGTCAATGATGCCATAGTGATTTAAATTTACACATTTTGAACTTAGGAATGAAGTTTATTTACTGTATTTTTAATGGCCACATTTTCCTTTTGTTTAATTTGTTCTCTGTAAAATGGATGTTCTCTGACTCAACATCCCTCCACTGTTAATTGACTTTGACATTATGGTGCGTGTCTCTGTAGCTCTACTTCTGACAGCATCCCTCCAGAACATTCCACAAGGGAAACAAATTGTTCCGAGGGGTGTGGTGCGCGTTGAATATTATGGTGAACTTTGCATTGTTTTCTCAGTGGGGGGAAATAGGAGACTTTCATTTTTTGCGTGAGGGTGGAAGGCCAGTTAAGCCCGGTGTTGTGATGGGATGCAGCAGGGGTGTGTCACATGGATCCACTGAGAGACAAACCGAAACCCTCTGGAGACCACATACCGTTGGATCCAGTAACTTCCTCGGTGCTCTGCTTTCAATCTCATACAAACAGATGAGTCATGCCAGCACTGCTGCAGCGCTGTAGACCAACATCAAAAGTTCACTTTGCCAGATGGTGCACCTGCTCCATCAGTGAGAGGGGGGGCTGAACAATTGTCAAGGTTTTTTCAGTCATGCAATATATACACTGGAACCATGTGTTTACAGAACCAATGCCAGCTCATAACCTTCGTATGAGGTCTTTGTAGACTGAAACTGCTACTAGTGTTCGGTCCAAATTCATTCCATCAGTGGCATCTTATCAAGTTTTTTGGCACTACAACCTCAAAGTTTCCTCATTTTCATAATTAGACGGCAGGAATGATGACAGACAACTGTCAAATTAAAATAGTTAATCGCAAATTACTAATCAAAATGTACCTTAAAGGGAGATTTGTCAAGTATTTAATACTCTTATCAACATGGGAGTGGGCAAATATGCTGCTTTATGCAAATGTATGTATATATTTATTACTGGAAATCAATTAACAACGCAAAACAATGACAAATATTGTCCAGAAACCCTCACAGGTACTACATTTAGCATAAAAATGATGCTCAAATCATGACATGGCAAACGCCAAAAATTTAGCGGAAATTTGGAGCGTTATTTAACCTCTTTCACGACCAGCTAGTATGACATGGTTGGTACCAATGGATTCTTTAGGTTTTGTAGTTTCATACGATACTAGTATTTTCATTCTAGCTTTAAAACTGAGCCCGCTACAACCTAAAAATCTCAAGTTGCGTTAAAATGTTGAAGAAATTAGTGGAGTCAAAACAAATTTGCGTTGACACGTTATTATCACATTAACTCTGACAAAGTTGGAGTACAATTGTTTTTTTCGTGTCTGTGATGAAGAAACCCTCTGGACCACATGTGGTTTGTTAGTCTTGAGTTCATGTGCATTCCTCACTGTTGAGATCACACAACTTCCCGAGAGGGAAGGGTGTCTAAAGTGTTTGTGGACGTCATTACTCACTCAGGCGAGCAGCACGTTATGGACAGCGTATTTTTTGGTTAATGAAAGCATTTTGCAAATGCTGAAGGGCTAAACAATAGATAATAGAATAATAGACCTGTCCTGCTTTGTTAAAAGAAAAAGGGATCGCACACTTTATGGTAGGATTCGGAAAAGCTGAGGTAATGTGATTGATGAAATGTCTTATTCTGTGTTGTTTTGTCTTTCTGTCCTCATTGCAGGTGGAGAGAGAGTCAAACTGAAAAGACAGAGAGGAAGCAGGCATTGACAGTTGGTGGGTTTTCTATTATGTATGTGGGCAGGTGGGCCTTACGCCTCCCTGCGGACCTCACAGCAGTCCCCAGTGTCCTGCCTTTGACTTTGAGCTTTGACCCATAGTGCCCCAGTGGTCGGATGGCAGACCAATGGTGATACAATCCACCCTAATCCATGCGACGGCCGGTGGGGTTAGAGGGAAAGGGCAAGGTGGCGTCTGGAGAGCCGAGACTCTCTCTTTGAAGTGTTTTTTTTGTGTGAAGTGGTCAAGCGGAAGCAGCACAAAAGCCTTTTGTTGGGCAGAATGGTGCTCATTCAATATTAAACAGCAGGTTGCTTTCTTTGCTGCAGAGGAGATCCTATCAGCCGAAACTTTCATCCTCACACGTTGGAGGATGGGCTGTAGGGCTGCAACTAACAATGATTTTCATTGTTGATTAATCTGTTGATTATTTTCTCGATTAGTTGTTTGGTCTATAAAATGACAGAATAAGGTGATAAAATGGCGATCAGTGTTTCCCAAAGCCCAAGATGACGTCCTTTGGGCAATTAACAATTATTGTTAGGGTGGCCCGATGAATTCACATTCATCTTTAAACATGTACGCCATGTACATCAAATTGATCCCCGACTGACATCCTTTTTGGAGTTTCAAAATTAAATGCAGCCCTTTGATTCATGACAGCTGACCGCACTTTTTGTTTGTGCTGTCACTTCAGCTTTGAAGCAAAGATATCTGAAGAAACTACAAGCTGTGATCGTTGTGGCGGGTAATTCGGCCCACTGTAAACCGTAGGAGAATTGATTGTCAATGGGCACAAGCTGCAGGGTAATAACCCAAAGAAGGCAACAAGCCACAGAGACTCACAGAGTAAAAAACAAACATGCTCTTTAATGTGTTCGTGGTGAAAAGCCAAGTAGAAATGGGCAAAAGAAAGGGACCTGTTTTTGTGCCCCTGTTTGTATGGCAGCAATTAAAGTGTGCAGTACTCACTTTTTTTTTCCTGTTGTGATTATATAGCCAAGAGAGGAAAGGCAACAACCACAAGGAAGCTTCACTCAGGTTTTCAACCCATAAGACATTCTGACAGACTTGGTTTTTTGATCACGCGAACAATTTTGGAGGCCGAGTTTAACAGCAGTAAACAACGCTTCCATGGTTCTGGTTTGGCATGTCCGTACAAGGAGCGGTTTGTTATAATGCAGCGTCGTAAAAATTAGAGATTCACTGTCTCTGGAAAGAATGTGGGATCTTTATGAGAGAGGCGACTGTAGTTTTGGACCGCCCGGGACTGAGGTTTCGGGAGACGGTGCCAACCGACCGAGCTGGTGTCACTACAACAGCCTTTCTTCCAATTTGATGGGAGATAACAAGAGGTGGAAGAACCCGAAAGGAAACTGTGGTTAATTTATAAGGGGAATGTGGTTAAGACTGAAAAACACAGCTGTGGATTGTAAGATTCACTTCATGAAATCCATCAGCAGACGTTTCTGTCCACATAAAAAGGTGATAAAATCAGCATGGGGCGACAATTTGGGGACTTCAGGACATCTCTGACTACATACATGCTGAAAATCAAACATCTTTATAGTATAAATTTAGATATTTTCCAAAGTAAAAGTGCCTAGAAGTGTATGATTATACTTTTTCCCATGGTCTTGTGTTAAAAAAGTCAACAAAATCGCAATACATATCGAATCGGCACCCAAGTATTGTGATAGTATTGAATCGGGAGATAGGGGTATCGTCCAAACACTATTGTTTAGCTTAGCCCTTGTGAAGCAGGGATGAGCAGCTCTAAACAAATTGACTGCAGGAGTGTTGGGGTTTCTGTTTAACACCAGTGTCTGAACGCAAGCCAAAAGGTCCCTGCACCTAATTAACACTTCAGGGTTGGACGGTGGATGAACCTCGGTGTCCCCCCGTTGCAAATGCATGCCCTCATCAATTGGCTTTGTACCTGAATAGGCCAGCATGAATAAATTAACTCCATGCTAATGAGGCTTGTTTCCATTCAGTCCGAGGAGAATCTGCTCTGTGGTTGCCATGGGCAGCCGATGGGAGGACCCCAATCGCCCCGTCTTGATAAATATTGAAGCAGAGGCTTATACCGCCCCCCTCGCAATTCATCTCCCCTCACAAAGATGGAGTGAGTTTCATGGCGGAGGCCTGACTTCAAACCTGGTGCCAAATGCCATTGCTCTTTGTCCCGGACGATGCTAAGAGCTCTTCTGGTTCAGTTCTGGATGGCTGCACTTACCTAAAACAGTGCTGGCCCACTCGCGCATACTGCACCAGTAAAAGACTTTATCCTGGCAACTGGCAGGCCCCTCTAGAGATAAGTAATGGCTGCTGCCTTAACAAGACAACCATCCATTCTCCTTAGGGACCAGCCTGATGGTATACAGTAATGACTGGTGGCGTATACATACTGTATGGCAGAGGGGAAGTTAAGGTGTCGTCGCAGTGCGTGGAGACCACCCAGGGCGCCTGGCTGACAGAGTCGTCCGATTGTCTGTCCAACACGCATACTCCACATTCTCAGCGCTCGAAATGTGAACAGCATGCACAAGCTTACTGTCCTTGTCGTGGACAGAAGCCAGCGTCGGCTTTATATCTACTACGTCTCATTAATTTTCCAATTGTTGTCTGTCGCCAATTATCTATATACAGACGTTTAGTAATGGGAATCATATGGCAGGACAGAATGCCTGAGCTCTTATGTAGTCCCTCACATTGGCTTCCCAAAGCAGACGTCTAAATATGACATGAGTGTACTTTCTCCCCTTTGCTAAGTGTGTGTGTGTGTTTGTGCGGCGTGATGTTATCCAGCACTGATGTCAACTGCCGGTTTCGTTGCACGCCTGACCCGGCTGAGGCGTTGGCTAATGTTCCCTGTAGGAGCCGAAACTTGAGCTGACAAGCTGTCCATCACGCTGCGCCGCCAAGCCAGCTAGTTTGCGTCCCCGATGCTCCAATTAGCACCTGGCCTCCCCTTCACATGTCACCGTTGACTGCTTCTTCGCACACAACCCGACCCGTACCACCGTCTCTTAGCCGTGACCTTTCACCTGCCCACACTAGAAGCCTGTAGTTGCTGCTCATCTCCAGCAGACAGTAAATCTCTGGGATTTTACAGTCAGGGAGGCTCTCGGAGCGAGGGGAGGCTTGCAGGAGATACGGGTCAGAGGATTCTCAGAGTTGATGTGTTTACTGGTCATGGAGGACGGCCAAAGGAAAAAGGGAAAGAACTCAACCGGGTGGGACTCCGCTCTGCCATCTTCAAGGTTAAAAAAGCGGTATTTCCTCAGTGACATGATGTCACTGAGGTCGAGGGGTTGCTTCTGAGGTGTTGAGTGAAGGTTGCTGCGAGGGCAACAATGACAAATGCACCTGTTAAAGCTTTTTTAAGTTGGCTGTATATCCAGGTTCTTAAAGAAGAAATCCGTTCAAGTCGTAAAATATTGCAATAATGGAAAAGGAATCCGTCTAAAGCCAGAGATTTTTTGTTTTTTTACCTCTAAGAGCTCAGCCGATGGAAAAGCTCCAATATGAAAATGGTTATTTAACAATTAAATAACCTAAGCTTACAAAATACACTACACAACAAAAAGGAAAGACTTGCATAAATAGTTTCATAAAGAATAGGTAATTGCTTTGCGATGATGCCAATCTAAGACTCAAGGATGTTCCAGTTTGACCTTGGCTACCCTTGACGGGACGCTGTCTTTGTTCGTATCGATGGCCATTGATTACCTTTCAACACGTTTCAGGAGGAGGAATAATAAAACATTCAACAGGGCTAGCAAGGTCAGACGCAGGAATGGCTAAACAGAGAAAGACGGGCTGACAGAGGAGCTGTCAAACATCTCTCTCGCTGTCAGCCCCGAGGCGTTGCAAGCTGGAGCTCACCGCACTCCCTGCAGAAAAACGTCCATGCTGCAACTCGGGCAATTAGATGGACATCTCAGGACATGAGTCTGGGGGACATGCATACAGACACAAAGAAAGAGCTCTCTTCATGCACCAGTATTCAGGCTCGGAGAACACACACACACACACACACACACACACACACACACACACACACACACACGTACCGCTAACCTATAGCTATTTGTAGCATGTCTCTGTGTGCCCTTTGCCGACAGATTTGACAGGCCTATGCTTTGCCCTGCCAGGAATTCCCTATAATCAGAGAGCATCACTGATTTTAACTTCACAGGCTTTATTATGTTCACCACAGGGAAGTGGAGATGCTAATGTGCAGGTCTAATGTAAAACAGAGACAGGAAGCTGTCCCACGTTAGCAAAGAATTAACCTTTAGTCAAAGACGTAGACATCCTGGCGTGCTTTTGGCTACGCGTCAGCATTGATCTTTGACATTTTTTACCTCAAAGGACGACACATGCCGTTAACCCTCCCAAGTCTGGTGTCTGCGTCGCTGGATGATCACGATGTTCATATAACTGGCTGTTTAAAGATATTTCCATAATATCCCTAAAAAAGTGAGATGATTTATCGTAAGCAATTAAAGGCAGAGTTCGGATTATTTTAAATGGGGTTGTATGAGGTATCCATAGTCAGTGTATTACCTACAGTAGATGAAGGTCGAAATTAAGGAAGTCTAGGGGGACACAAAGATACAGTGTCTGGAACAGTAGAGAAACTTATCATTATAAATGAAATTATATTATGCGTCATGGTTGTTTTTACCAACTTTAGAGAGTGAAGCAATTATTGACACTATTTTAAAGTTTTTGTGAAATATGTTAATGTATGTACATTTCCATCTCCGTATACCAATCACAAACAGGTCAAAATCTTTGCACTGCAGTTTACAGTGATGCATTTATCGATAAAACAGTTAGAAATAAACAAGAAACAGTTAATCAACCAATGACTAAAAGAATAATGAAAACTGATTGTGGCCAAACACCTAGGGTGATTTAAATGTTTTATTCAGATACAAGTGCAGGGAACAACCATCAGAACTTCCATGGCGGATCAGAGTGAGTCAATGAAGTGATGTGAGTTAACTCACATAGTTTATAATAAATAGTTTATAATAAAACTATATTTATTATGTAGAATGAAAAAAAGAACTTCAATTTTGGTACAGTGGTTGTTAAGTCTGGGACAGTTGAAAGTCGAATTATGGACACTTGCGGGACAGACAGGGACAAAGAGGTTAATTTCGAGCCTTGAAGTAGATGGCGGTCGGCACATCCCCAGTGTGGAGAAACAGACAAATATTGTCACCGCTTTATCTTGCCGTCAGATATCCCTTTCCTTCTCAGAACTGAAAGCGAAACTTATCTATGCTCTCTCCAAAGCCACCAGACTCCGTTGACAAAAACAGTATAGATAAGTTTCACTTTCAGTTCAGTTCACCATCAGAAAATATTCTAAATATGGTGTATACTTAAAAAATATTTTATTATTCCTCGTCCACAGCAGTACATTGCTTTGCCTCTGTGTTGGTACTCTTTAAACTGAGGGCGTGCCGACTGCCGTCTACTGTCGGTAATACACTGACTATGAATAAGTACCTCATACAACCCCACTTCAAATAATCCAAACTATCCCTTCAAACCTCAGGCAAAAGAAGTTCCTGAGCATCAAATTAGTCTTCCTTCTTCTCATATTGGATTTAAATCTGACACATTAGCCTACCTTAGGAGAGGTTAATGTAATACCGGCTCAGACTACTCAGGCAGAATGGATTCAGAGAACACAGTACTGTTCAGATGGATGAAAGCCTCAAAACAGTCATTGGGCTTCGAGTATTTAAGGTATACACTTATCAAATATCCTGCAGATTTCCTTTAATAACTTGCAAAGCTGGAAAACCACAGTTTTAACAATGAATCAGCGGAAAGTTTTGTCCACTGAAATCCAATAAAGTCGAAGGAATGCACATCCAGGCTCTTAACACGGACAAACACGGACTCTTTCTCCAACAAGTAAACACCCTCAGCAGACTGACATCCACCTACAGTGTATATGAGCAGTATCATTGCTGAATGAATAATAGGGGGTGAGTGCAGGTAGTAATGAGGCATGAGAAAAGCTGTGGAGGCGGAGGGATCCGGTGTATCCGCTCCCTGATCTCCACGCCTGGTTCTGTTCAGGCCGTATATGAAGCCCATGTGGCTTGTGCCGGTGTGAGGGAGCGCTCATTAAACTACAACCATCATCTTAATCAATCTCTGCTTTGTCTCCGCCAAACACGTGTGCGCAAAAATCGACATGAAAGCATGCGCAGGCCTGCTCACTTTCAAATAAACATCTTTCATACACACTGTATGTATTTCTAAGTTAATACTGTACTGAATACTGGAGATTTGCCAGAACAGGGTGAGACCGCTGATGAGGTTAAATGATCCCGATCATAAACACAGACCACTGCACCAGCTGCCAACTGAAGGGATAAATGAGGCTGAATTTTTGATCCCACCATTCCTGGAATGGTATTCAGGCAACGGCGAGGCCAAACTCCCATACAGTAGCGGAACCAATAAGCAACATATGAAACGTGCTGTTTCCCGTCAGCCTGTTTGGAACAAACTGCAAATGAAAGCAATGTAAATAGAACAACTTCTTAAACAGTCCTTGATGTAGTATTTAGTCTACATAAGTAGTTAGTTATACATCATTTTAAACATTATGCATTCTCTGGAAGCTGCTCGACAGACCAGATACTTATGTAGCTGGTGACCTAGAACCGCTCTCTGGTTATGTCAAACCCTACGCTAAGAGTCTTGGCATTTTATTTTACCCCAATTTTAAATTTGATAAACAAATAAAAACTGTTGTTAAGTCATCTTTTTACCATCTTAGAGTTTTAAGCAAGGTCAAGCACATTTTTTCTGATAGATATTCAACATTAATCCACACTTGTATTTCTTCCTGCCTGGACTATTGCAACGCACCGTATCTCGGAGTCAGTCAAACTACTCTTTCACACCTTCAGTTGGTGCAAAATGCGGCCGCACGTCTGCTAACAAAATCTAAAAAATCATGCCATATTTTAATGTCATTTGCACTCAGTGGAATTTAGAGTTGACTACAAGATTTTACTTTTCACTTTTAAAGCCTTGGACGGGCTAGCTCCAGCGTATCTCAGTGACCTTTTACATCCCCACTGTCCTCCGAGAACACCGAGGTCATCGGATAAGCTGCTGCTTTCCATCCCAGATGGTCGTTCGAGGCCGTAAAAGTGACCATGCCTTTTTTTCGTGGCCGGACCCAAGTTGCGGAAGTGCTTCCCTCTACATGTTCGATCAGCCCCCACCAGCACCACGACCACCACAAGGCTGAAGGGCTGTTTAATTGTCAAAACAAGTCAGGCTTCTTGGAAGTTCTGGGATAAGACCAAATCTAGTATACCAATTATATCAGTCTAGATTTTCAAGATTGTTTTCCACAGATGTGGATAGTGAAATATTTCTAATGTTTGCTGCAGACATTGATCAGAAAGTTTCTTTTTCTCTGCACAGTTGCAGCTAAACTTTCTCTTTCAGATCTGTTTACATTTCAGCCTCATTCTGACAGCGAATACATCAAAACGGGCCAAAATAAACACTGAGAGGAGTAGAGATATTTAAAGCAAATGTAGAGGAGTAATTACTGTATCTTTTATCACACTGGGTATCCCTAAATAGTTTTGCTGTATGGAGGGGGGCCCGTGTTTATTATCCGAGGCACGGGGAAGAGAAAAGCGCCGCTCGAGGGTTTATTATTTAGGTTCGCTGCATTTTTCACTGTTTATTATGCGGTTTTAATTGTGGTCTGGCTGCGTTCGCCTGAGGAACACAAGAGTAAGCAGAGCGAGCGAGAGAGGAATGTCAGAGACAGCAACTTCTCTGCAGGACGCGAGTCGACGCCATGAACCTGCCTTACCCCTGGATTGGATTACAGCAGTGACACGGGGAGAAAAAAGGGGGGAGGATATTCAAGGGTCTATGTACAACCTGAACGTCTCACTCGCTGGTTTGTCTTCTTGATGTTCCAGCTCATATTAATTAACAGGTTTTTTCTCATCTGAGAGCAGAAGAATCCAGACTAACCTTTTGGCCAACCAGCAGGTGCCAAACCACCTGCGTTTCCTTCTCCTCGGAGACTCTTCTAGTCTTCTTCGATGACTCTTTATACATCTATCTGGCTGTTTTGGATGAAGCCCAAACTCCCTGAATTCTTCCCTCGGCAAGGGCTTCCAATGTTTATGGGAGAAATGAGCCTCCACCTTGGGCCCTTCACATTACAGTGCTTAAATTCAGATTTGTTTCTGGTTTTCTGACCCATATCTGACATCAGTTTGAACAGATCTCTGCCCTGAAACGCCTCACATGCAACCAATAACGTCACACACACGGGGGACTGCTGTCCGACGGCGCATTGTTCAGAAAATACACACCGGAGTTATTGGAGTCCAGACTCCATTAACATATTGCTCGATTTAACAAGTCTGGGTTCCCCGTTACACAGATGATACTCATAAATCATAACGTACGACTTTGTATGACTTCTAAAGAAAGACTTTTCATTTCGGCTGATATTTAACGTTAACAGCTCTTTTGGGAAATGAGTTTAATAAACTAAAGTAGTACTAAAGTGCGCTAAGAATTAAAAATGATATAGAAAGACGGCCAATTCGTTTTTAAATGCTTTTAAAGCATGAGATCTTAGAAAATTTACACGTGAGTAAATATTTTGCCAGACGAATCAAATTATTTACAGGATATTAAACCTTTCAACCTTTGTTTCATTATAATACATTTAATACATGACTCCTCTCTGTACAGGGATCGCATAAAGGTGATAATGTCCATGAATATCAGATATGAGTTTACAGTTAATTACAAGTCCTCCCCGGCATCGAGGAGTTTGGTTTATGGCGTTTTTGCCGGTAACACTAGTTGACTTCTTGCTTTTTTTACTTCATATTTTATTCGTTTGCCCTCTGGGATTTCGGACAATGCGTTGTGCATAAAAGTCTTTGTGCGCGCTCAGTGCGCGTGCCATCTGTGAAGTATAAACCTGACTTTAGAGTCTCCCTACATCTGCCTAACTTTCCCCTGCAGCCAAGAGGGAGTTACGACCCGCATCCCCCATAGTTCAAAATGATTTCTCACTCAAAAACAAAAGGTGCATCTACTCGTAGAACGCTGGTGTTTTAAGCTCAGGTGCTAAATCAAAGCTGGAATGTAAATTCACACTCTAGCTTTCAACAAACTCTCCTCCTCTTTTCTCATAAATTCACCTATATGTGGGTAATTATAGCGCAGCGAAACGCACACATTCGCCTCATCATACATACAGATAAACATTAAAAAGTCCAGAGCCTCTTAAAGTATTAGTGCATCACAAAGTCTCCATTTATGGTCCTCCCTGAGGCGAACACAACTACAGTGACGACTCTAATCCGCACTCTGAAGGGGGGAATCGAGCGCTCCAGGATTACAGGGATTGGCTCATTTTCAGCATGGTCACCTCTGACCTTTTAAGCCGGCTATTTGGAAACACTGGAGGTGTGAAGGGTGAGTGGATAATGGGACTTGAGTGGTCAAAACCACATAGTGATAGGGATGTTTTCCCCCCAGTATTCAGTCATTATTTAGAGACAATATGCAGAGCAGAAACAGACTGCGGGCTGGTTTCAAATGTTTGGAACAATAATCAGAGAAAGCACGGAAAGGAAAGAAAGTCAGAAGGAATGAAAGTGAAAATTTATATAAAGAAAGACCAAATTGGGAAAAGATGTGTCACAAGTGAGGCATCTGAAAGGGAAAGAAAACACCTGCTTTTGCCTCACACCGCAAGGCTTTATTAACTGTCTGGTGTGTAGGAACCTCGCTGACGGACAGCCTCAGCTGCTCTGCGCTGACTAATCCACAGCGAGAGGTAGTGAAAGGTGATCAAACGTCTCCTTCAGCCCCTGCACACTATCCAGCCACCGTGAAAAGGTTACTGCACGGCTCATAGCTCGAGGGTGTGGGGGGTGGGGGCATGAGTGATCGGCTAGATCATCTACACACTGACTCACGCAAGCATGCAGACCCCTATAGTACACTCTCATTGAAAGGAAGCATTAGAAATTCATAATGTAATCAAAGAAATTAAACAAGATAATCAAAACCAGATGCGGCAACAATGCCCACAGGCCTGCAGTGTGTATGGAAGGGTGTACGTAAAGTTTAACTAGATTCATGGTAGGTCTGAGAAGCATTGCCAACCTCCTGCAGAGGTCTGCAGCAGGATATCGGACGAACAAGAATGAAGCTTCAAGGCCTGAAGTGTGCGATTGGAACGTTATCATAGATTAGTCTGATCCAAAACAACAGCATAGTTGCAGATCTGCTAAATCCAGGTAATCTGTGGCCCCGAGCTAGCCTCGATTATCGACCATTTGTTCAGCATTAGCGCACTAAAACACATGACGTCATTACATCTGCATGCCAATAAAGAATATTGAATTGAAACACAAAGAGTTCCAAGTTGGTTTTGCATTCATTTTGGGGGGGTTGCTTGTTTTTTATTTCTTCTTACCTTCAAAGGAGAGGAAGACTCTTGGCAGCGGCTGTGGGAGGCTGGACACCCCCGTGGAGAGAAGACAGAGAGCCAGGAGCGCCAAAGCTAACACCAGAGGTGGCCTGGCCAGCCCCTCCGGCCTGCCCATGACTGCACCGCTCAGGAACCGCGACCAGTCACCACAGCCTGTTGGAGGCGTTTGAAAGAGAGAATAAAAGATTTTTAGTTTTTCTTTCCTGTTGGAAATCTGTAATATGACTAAAAAACAAAGTCTTCTTCATCTTGAGGTTTTGGGTCCTGTCTAGAGGGTAACCAAATAGCAAAATCTGATCTGAAATTGCATAAAAGTGCTACAAATAGTTGTCAAATGTCAAATCAATGCTTACTGCAGAACACAATCTGATCATATTTACTTATTTTAAATACTATCCATTGCTATGAGGATAATCAATTATGCAAAAGAACAGAAATAACACAGAGAATACACGTTTACAGTTAAATCTTCAGCCTGACAGGTCCAGCTGTGCTGACTTATAAAGCGAAGCGCTGCACAAACTACGCACATGGATGAGAGCACAACATGTCGGTGAAATCCCATCACTTAGTATATCCTTGCAGATGTGCGTCTCTTAAATATGGATGAGTTAAATCTGCACAAAAGAGCTGCCTCCCCTCAGCCTCTTCTTGTTCCTCTTCCATAACAGGACAAGAGCAGCTCAATAATTGATTGGTGCAGGTACTGTACTGCCTGCGGGACGCCAACTCCTGCAATGCAAAACTCCACTGCTGGAGAAAGGCTCGGCCGTTTTAACCACCCAAACTGGCTGTTACACTACACCTGTGTGCACAAAACACACCGCAGTCCCTTTATACATGTAAAAAGAAAACACAAGGGGGGCGGATCTCTGCTCTCATGGCTTATAGATGTGCGATGAAAAATTGATGTGCCAGGAGATGCTATGAAAATTTCAGTTTGGGGTGTAGAGTACAAATAGGTTGAGATGTGGGTGTGTGTGGTTGGAGTGGAGCGTGACTGATGTATAACGGAGGTGGAATTCTACAGTTCAGGTGCATGAGGACAACAGATGGAAAACTGCAGAGGAACGAGATCTGTTTGGCTGCGCTGGAGAGAAATAAAACAGCATGAGGCCCCGGCCGCTGCATTACTGCATCATCCCCACACACACACACACACACACACACACACACACACACACACACACACACACACACACACACACACACACCCTCCCCCCAGTGCCTGCTGCAGCTCGGGCGTCGGATGGCTCGGACCCCGTCCTGAGGCTCAGCCCTGGTCCTGCTCTGGCTTCTGTCACCATTCTTAAAGGGCTGGTTCACCCAAATTACAATGTATATTTCCTTTCTTACCTGTAGTGCTATGCAGCCAAATAGTTTTGGTTTCACATGACATATCAGTCTGAAATTTCTGCCTCCATTTCCATACAATAGGTAAACGGAATTGGACGTGTTTTTCAGTCATTTGAGGGGGAAAAAAAGTGTCAATAAGCAAAATCAAGTCAACTGCTAGACTTTTAAGTCTCTGAATGTTGAGCATTTTCCTTTCAAAGTTGTGTTAATAGCTGAGGCAAAGCTCTTTGAATGCATAATTCAATTTCCAAGGTATGTGGCCGTGCGAAGACCCTCAGGACTTTTTGCTTTTAAGTCCTCCTTTTTGTGATTTAAGTCATCAACCTACAGTGTTTGAGAATAGAGAGAACTTCTTTGGTGCAAAGTAGTTTCAATTAGGGCTGTCAAAAAGTTAACGCGATAACGCAAATTTGTTTTTAACGCCACTAATCTCTTTAACGCATTAACGCAATCGAACTTTCGGAGGTTGTAGCGGGTGCGGTTTTAAAGCAAGAGTGGTATCATTATGAAACTAGAACACCTGAGGAATCCATCTGTGCCAACCATGTCATGGTTTGTGCGTTAAATTGTGGTGAGGAAAAACTGGCATGGCCGTTTTCAAAGGGGTCCCCTTGACCTCTGACCTCAAGATATGTGAATGAAAATGGGTTCTATGAGTACCCACGAGTCTCCCCTTTACAGACATGCCCATTTTATGATAATCACATGCAGCTTTGGGGCAAGTCATAGTCAAGTCAGCACACTGACACACTGACAGCTGTTGTTGCCTGTTCGGCTTCATGTTATGATTTGAGCATATTTGTTATGCTAAATGCAGTACCTGTGAGGGTTTCTGGACCATATTTGTCATTGTTTTGTGCCTTTTATTGACTTCCAATTATAAATATATACATACATTTGCATAAAGCAGCATATTTTCCCACTCCCATGTTAATAAGAGTATTAAATACTTGTCAAATCTGCCTTTAAGGTACATTTTGAACAAATAAAAAATGTGCGATTAGCCTTAGTTTCAATGTAAACTGCTGATGTCTTTGGATTATCCACAGGAATGTGGACCTCTGTTTAAGGACAAAACATTCTGTAAAAAAAGTAATTTTATAATGCTGTGAGAGCCACAAAGAAAATTCAATTTGTGTTGGGTGGGGGGCAGAAATGTCAGACAACTATGTGGCAAAACAAAAACCCAAAACATTCACACATCCAGCCCAGCATCCGAGAAATGATGTCCATATTGTATTAACCCACATGTTATGACATTATTCAAAGCCAGCGCAGTAAGCAGTGTGTTTTCTGTCGCGAGGCAGGGGAGCTGGATGGGCGTGTAGCACATCTGACTTTCATGCAGGAGACCAATTAACATGCCTTTTTATTAGCCTTAACCACATGGTTTCCCCCCAACTTTAAGCAGGTGTTTTTTGTTGTCTAAACTTAATCATACAACCATAGTTTATAGCCTATGCTGTAGTTGCCATATGCAGAAATTTAAAAAGCTTTGGACATAAAAATGTTGATTGAAATTGAATGTAATCTGGGGTTTTACAGACTCGTCTGGCGTTCGGGGTTGAGTTACCACTAAGTGAGAATAATCACTTAGTCTGTTATTTAAGTGAATCGACCCTTTAAACTGTTTAAACTCCCAGCATGCTCAGAGAGATGCGTGATCTCCCGGGGAGAATCTCTGGTCTCACAGCTGCTAAACTCATCGTCAGGGGAGTTCGTCTCCTTCCGAGCGTCCTCTGACATCCCACCAGCTCAGGTTCAGACACTTCCTTTTGCTCCTTCCTTTGATGATCACCACTCCGAGACATGAATGAGCTCACTAACCAGCCTTCGATCGCACTTGTGGAGCGCCCCCGTAACGCTCGCCTGGATTAATGGGTCCACCAATAAAAAGGTGCATTAGTGTTTGAACAAAAACAATAAATACGTTAATTATGTTGAGCTCCAGAAATTCCAGTGTCGAGTCTGCCAGGAAATCTCTGCGATGTCTCCACAAAAGGAGGTCAGTGGAGTGGAGAGTTATATTTCCAGTGATGATAATTGTGTTTATTGTGCATTCGTTGGCTGGCAGCCTAATGAATTTTCCATCTCACTATTTCAGATGCACTGCTCAAAAACTAATATTGATGAAGGCAGAAAACTGTACAAGTCTTTTTTTCCCCCATCTTTCTAAACTGGGATTGTTTGGCTCCCCATTTGGTTAATGCTTTAAACACATGAACACTATTTAACTACGAGAAACAGAGGCAGAAAGTCCTCCCATCTGGATTTATTATTTAGTATTGTGCTCTATTTTTTTTTCCTTGACTGGAAAACAAGACTAAAGATGGTAGACAAGTTGCTGCGTCTGTCCCGTCTGTAACGGGACGGTGTGTGTCCATACCACACCCTGTCATTCAGTGTGTCAGCGGCTCTGTTACAAACCACACGTTCCTTCACACACACATACTCATGACTAGCGGGGCGCAGCTCTGAACAGTAAAATGTGTGTTTTTCAAGTATTAAACTATCAGACTTATGAATCTTGTGATCAGCACTAATCAGATCCTGTGATTCTGGAAAATCCTCCTCACAAAAAAACCTTTGATTCACAAATAAAGGGCTTTTTTATAGTAATAAATAAAGGTCAATTAAAGCTTATGCAAGACCAGAAAGCTTCTCTAAACTAACCTCACCAAATAACCATTTTAAAACACTCATTTTCTATTATTATGAAGGTAAAACGGCAACAAAGTCATGCCTCACATTCTGGTAATATCTAAAATAGACTCCCAAAGCATGCCACAGTACTCTGATGTAATGTTGCACAAGATTTAAAAGCAGCAGCAAGTTACATTTCTTACATCTGGCAGACTCTACAACAGTCAGATTGAGTTTACTTCCAGCTATTCTCACTGGTGGGACTCTGCACCTGTTAGCCTCTCTCTCTGCATCCATTGTGTCTGCTCCACTATATGGTGCAGTGTACAGCAGGCAGGTAGACCCTCTACCTACAGAGAGACAGGATCCAGAGACAGTCCCTGGTCCAGGAACTCACCTTTCAGGAGCTTCCTCCCAGTGCAACAAGCCAGGTACCAAACCAGATCTTATTTCCCCCTTAAAAAAACACCTTGTTTCCAGTTTCCACCAGTGACACCAAAGAGGAAAAAATGCTGCTATTCCATCTAAGAGCTCAGAGAGCAGGCTTGACTGAGAGAGGAGAGAGGAGAGAGGGAGGAGAGCGAAAAGACAGAGAGGGCTGGTGTCCTATTACACACTCTCCACTGAAGTCCTCCTCCCCCTTCCCCTCCTCCTCTTCTTCGTCCTCCTCCCCTCCCCTCCACGATCTTCCCCCGTCCCTCCCTCTGTTAACTAGACAGCAAACTTTAACATGAACAGCTCAACATATCAGAGAGGTGGAGGATTTGTACCTCACGCAGAGAGAGAGAAGCAGGAAAAAGGTCAGACACATTCAGGACTATGATCACAAATCACATTTTCCATTCTCCATGATATGAAATAAAACATTTTCTCAATTTGTGTCTATTTTCAGCCACATATTCAGAGTTTCCACAATAGTGAATCAGCTTGTAAGTATTTGCTGGAACTGTTTTAACAACCAGGGCTACATAAAACTATGCCAAGAAATTACAACTCAGACATGGAGAGTCATACTGAGAATGGTCAAAATAAGACTTTGGCTGCATTCACAACCAGGTGGCGACTTGATGTGAAGCCAATGTGGAAGTGCCTTAAACTTGCATTCTTTCTAATAGCCAAGTGATGTCAGTGGAGTCAGCATCAGAAAGTCAGAAAAAAAATAAATCTCGGGGTGTGGAGTAGGGATGTCACGAGAACCGATACTTCGGTACCAACTCGGTACCAAAATTCTAAAAATGTGACGGTACTCGTTTTCTTCGGTACCGAACGATGCCTTTAATGGTCATTTGGTACTGGAACGGAGGTACTGGAGATGCGATTCTTCCGGATCTAATGGGGGCAGTATACGCTTACAAGTGTTCTCATCTGCCGTGAAATGAAGGAAGAAGAAGAACGCCGTAACAGCACGGAAAAAACAACAACACGAGACGTGAAAGATGGCAGCTGCTGCAGCGCTACCTCCGCCTCAACTCGTTGAGAAAACTAATAGCAAGAGTCGGGTATGGAAGTACTTTGCGTTCGAGACGGATTTACAAGGAGTAATAATAGATTCGCAAAAAAACAGTATGCGGTGCAGTAACGGTGCCGTCGTACTTTTCTTTCCAAAGGAGGAAATACTTCCAATTTAGCAAAGCACCTCAAAGACAAACATCCAGATAAATAGTTGAAGGCTACATGCCACTGTTCTGTTTTGCAATGTTAATAGATGTTTCTTTTTATTTATTACTTAAAGGCTACATGCCTCTGTTTTTTGTAATGTTCAATTGTTTTAGTAAAGGAGTGCGTGTTGAATTACATGGGATTTATTGTTTTTTTTTTACCGCGTTATCGAATTAGTATGGAGAATCGTGTAAATTCACTGGTATTGGTTTCGACTACTAGATTTCTGGTACCGTGACATCCCTAGTATGGAGTAAGAAAGACATGAGCTTACCAGGACAACTGTAGCCTGCACTGTGGGTAATGTAGGCGCTCGGACTTGATAAGCAAGAAGAATGTGTGGAATAACAAAGGATGATCTCTCTTATATACCTTCTTTTTTTTTTTACATACATCATGAATATGACAATGTTACAAGAGTGCAAAGCTAAATTGGTGGAGTATATTTGCACTAAACACAAAGTACAGCTGTGACTGATGGGAATATCAAGTTTTCACCGTGAATATCAAGCTTGGCTGAGTTATATTCCTTTTTCCTTTGCTGATGCATTCTTTCTTAAAACTGCTCTTACCATTCAGTATATTCAAATATCATCCTTTGAGTAATCCTGCCACAGAAGTGATGGATTAAATCATCATAATAGACAGTGAAGTAAAGTAATAACACAGGACATTCTTCATCCGATGTGGTCAGCTATAAAAAAAGATGAGGTTATGCTTTTCGCTGTGAGAAGCACGCTCCGTTTCAAACCAGGAGCACGTAAAGCTCGACTTGTAGAGAAGAAAAAAACGTACACAATCGCTTTTAACGGGCTCGTTGGGGAAAGCTTGCTCAGCGCAGGGATCTCAAAATGCGATGCAGAGGGTCTGAAACCATGCCAAACGCTGCATCAACATAAACGCTTATATCCCAAGACAGATTTGTTGCTTCAACACGAGCCCAAACCAGAGGAGTCAGGAGTCTAGAAACACTTGGATGTGTTAGTAATATGGATTTGATTGAACTATTTCCATACTGAGAGAGGAAAAACTATGCATTTTCATGAATGGATGCATTTGTGCGAGAGTCACATGTGACTTCACTTGCAGGTATGAGCCCAGGATGTGAGGGATTTTACACTTTGAGGTATAGAATTAAAGCTAATTGCTAAAATCACAGCTCAGGAAAGAGAGGAAAGGGAGTGCGTGAGCCAGGTCTCTGATGAAAGCGTCTGACAGACAGGGAAAGTGAAATGGGGGGAGGAAAGAGGGGATCGCTGCTTAGCTGAGACAGGAGGAAATAATTACCTTTCTCCCTGACAATGGAGCCTGATTTACGCCTCTCCAATTAAAGTGTCAGGATAGCCCACTAGAGCCGTGCAGGTCTTTCATTGGGCCCGAAATGAACGCTGGGCATTGGTGGAGAAGAAGAAGAATGGAAAGAGGTGGGAGAGAGCGAAATAGAGAGATGAGGCGTATCCTTTACTACCCATCGCGACAGAGCCTCAGCAGTAAATTAACTTAATGAGTGTGATGAGCCAAAGAGAGCGTAACCGGGCGACAAACACCACGTAGGTGTAACATGATTACAGGGAGCTGTGTCTTACAGTAAGTGATCGTAAATCCTCAAAAAAAATTTGTGTGGCAAAGTGGTTTATATTCCAGAAATGATGATGTTACGTTTCAGACCAGAAATACAGTCTGGTCACGCAACAACGTCTCTGTTGCACAATTTGCAGGTGGCACGGCTTATGGTGTTGGCGGCATGCAATGCTCCTCTCCCGCTTGATCTTTTGCCCATGCACACACACACAACCTGTCCCTTGTTAGCACTGCAGATGTTACACATTCGTCACGCTGACGTTAAATGCGCAGGCCAAGGTCAGGGGGGGGCCCTCCCATGATGCTCGCCGTATCACATGCACATGTACGCACTTGGCAAGATCACAGGCTCAACTGCAGCATGCTAATATACTATCACCACTGCTGTAAGACTTTATTATAGGTCACTGCTTTCTTTTATGGTTTCCTGTGCACCTAAGACTGAAAGAAACAGGATCAGCAGAACACAGGAAATCCATTAATTTCCTATAAAAATGAACAACCAGGAACACTCACATATTTGTAAGCAAAGAAAAGTCTTCTGTGGTTTGCATGTTTCTTAGCTTTCCAATGACAAATTTTTCTTCTTTCTACAGTAGATAGTTTCCCAATATTTATTAGAAAATGATCACAGGCATCTGAAGCTTTGGTGGGGCTGCAACTAATGATTATTTTGACAATAAACTGTCACAAAAATCTTAATTTTCTCAGAGCTTATGGTGATGGCCTCTTTAGAATGATATAAAACAGAAAAAGCGGCAAGTCTTCACATTTAAGAAACTAGTGCATTGCCCGTTCGGAACGGGCCGATTGCTTGGCCCAGAGAAGTGTTGTGCAGAAGTGCAGCGTTGTCGAGAACCGCGGTATGGCTGCTTGTACCCGCCAAGTGTGAAGTTAATTGGATGAACGGTTCACAAAATATGCGAAGGGCAGTCATACATACATACACAGAAATACAGAGATTCTTTCCCTTGTAGTTATATGGTGCTGTTACAGCGCCACCTACTGGCCAAATGGCACCAAATTGGCCATGGTCACTCAGACATTATATCTACACATGTCCACCAAATGTGGTCGAAGTAGCACAAAGCGTTCAGGAGATATGACATTGTTTTTAATATAAGCCCTGCCCATAGCATTTTAGCTAAATTTAAAGGCCAGCTATAGCAAAACTATATGGAACCTCAAAAATCTGTAACAGTAACTTTTTCTGGCTTGGTCCAGAGATGTTCTGTACCAAATTTTGTGATTCTTGCTAAAAATGTGTAGGAGAAAATCAATCTAGACGCAAATGGACGTGGCTTATATAGATAATTTAGATTCATCTGGACCCAGAAATGGACTTACTTACTGTCTACAGGCCAAAACATAAAGTTCATTGTTATAGCGCCACGATCTGGCCAAATTGCACCACATTTGAAACTGCTCTCCCCTTGGGTCCCCATCAACACACCCACCACAAAGTGTGAAGTCGACCGGATGAGCGGTTCTTGAGTTATGCGAAAATCATACAGAAAGACAGACAGAGATTTCTCGCTTTATAGTTAGATTGGAACCAGTGAATGTTACGGTTCTTCTACTTCACTCAAAAGTCCATGCTCAGTGTTGACAGGTCTACTCTGACAGAGTTTAATGGGCTGTCCAAAACTCTCCAAAATATGTCTGAGAGGTTATCACCAACAGTAATAAAATGTTCCATTTAATCCTTATTTTATGAGCGAGCGGTCATAGACATTCCAGTCAAAAAACATCCCAATTAGCTGGTTGATGATAGCTTGATAATGATTCTTATTGAAATATCAAGGAGACAAACAGCTTGCTATTTTCTAGCCTGACGCATGATTGAACCTCTCACTGATTGGTATGTGGCACATATTGTTTCTAGAAATAAAAACAAATGATTCCCATCAGGGCAGCTGATCTGATTTATACATATGTTCGCTCCATCTGTGCAGCCGGTGCATACTTGTGGCTGACACTTCTGTAAGCCCGTGAAAGTGTAGGAAAACAAAAAGGCATGAATAATGGGATCGCTAATTAGGAGTAGGGCACCAAAGGGCAGATCTGATTAATGCTAAACAGGAATAGGCAGCGCCCTTCACTTTCAACAGCTCACTCTGCGGAGATTAATCGAGTGGTTTGGCCACCCGTGCAAAAAGAGGTGAGGAATTCTGCCAGAGTCACGCTCCGTGTCAAAACAGCTTGAGAGAAATCTCCCTGCACCTCTTTCTCCGTGTCTGAAGTCATCCGCTGGAATCCATACATTACTGTACGAGTACAGCGCTGCGTGCTGATGGAGCCTGCACCGCTCTCTGCTCTGTAATGCGGAGCGACTGGGGCTGAAAAATGAGATGGAGAGTGTGACTTTCTCTGTGAGAGGGTCATTTCCATAATGGAAGGACATCGGCGGTGCGCGATCTCATGCTGCAGATGAAGCATAAAAGGTCCATCACAGAGTGGCACAGAGAGGAGGGGGATGAGGAAAGGTGAAAAGGGAGAGGACAGACAACGCTGGTGATGAGCTACAGAGAGGAAACTATTAGTGAACTCATCACAGTGATTTATCTATCCTCTACAAAAAAAAACACAACCAGACCCACATGTTGTAGGTACGAATCTAAACCCAGTTAGCGTGTGGCCGACCGGGCTTCAACACGTTCTCATCCCAGCTCGTCACATACCGTCGGAAAAAAAACGACATGGTTAGGCTTAAATTTACTACGCTTGTAAAGTGAAAATGACACTGAACGTTGTGAACACGGGACATGAACAAACAGCTGATTGGGGCGGCTGTAGTTCAGACGGTAGAGTGGTCTCCGCAAGGTTGGCGGTTCGATCCTCGGTTCCTATTGTCTGCATGTCGAAGTGTCCTTGAGCAAGACTCTAAAGCCCAAGTTGCTCCATGGGCTCTACAGCAGCCTACTACTCCTAAGGATGGGTTAAATGCAGAGGTCAAATTTCACGTACCGGTATGTATATGACCAATCTAATAAAGTTTAAGTTGACTGTAATATAATATTTCTTTATTTCTACTAATGGGTTTATTGTGTGTATTATAGTTTTATCTTTGTTTTGTATATTGTTCGGACCCAAATTTTTGATCTTTTTGTGTCAATAAAAGAACTAACTGACTAACGTTACGCATGGGACACAAACAGCGGTCTCCTGGATGAAGGCCCTGTGTTTGTTGGACCCATCCACTTCCCTTTCCGCCCGCCCTTAGTGTGTTTTTGCTCTTTAAACTACGTCACCATAGTCACTCCCTGCGCACTTTCTCAGAGCGTTTACTATTGCCCCGGATGGGTTTACATTGTAGTTAATGGAAAGCCCGGTGTGTTTTATACCGGCTCTAAAGGGTGTCTTGTCTTGTCTTGTGTGCGGCGGTATCAAATGCGGACAGCCATGACAAAGCATCGGTATTGGAAATCCTGGGAATGAGAACGTGCTGAGGATATACAAGGTAATGTCATGTGACGCGTAGTTAAAAGCAAGTTTATCTCCGGCTCTACGCTTTCTTACAGTTTTGTTGTTGCAGTCACTGTCCTGCACCTTGGCTAGCGGCCTTACCTTGACCACCATGCCAACACGTCCACAACAAATGCCCCGACATGTCCGCAGCATTAGCGAAAAGTAATTTCCAGGCAATTTTCAGGATTACGTACACACAGGTTGATCTGCATTCCTGTTGTTAACCTTCCCATAACCCATGAGGCAATGGGGTCTTTATTTGATTTCACTATAATTCAATATAAACTAACAAAATGAGGAAAGGTGAATCAGAGTTCTTTGAAACCAAACAAGTATTTTCTTATGTAACACTCGTAAACATGCAGCACTGTACTGTACCACTGTGTTTGGCAGAAAGGGAGGGCACATTTCTGCATGATTTTGTGCTATTTTTGACCACAAAATTGGACGCCGTGGTTAGAAAACGGCCGGCGTGGAGCCCATCTGTCCCTGCTTTACCTGACACACTATACTGGTGATCTCTCATGTGTGTCTCCTCTCCCATAATTTCCTGTCCTCCACACTTCCATCTCAGTGGGTGGGGGGGACATCATAAATCAAATTTAAAGTTCTCCACTCGAGGCATTAACTTCCACATGGGAACTAATGGAATCTGGTTATGATTTATTCCACTTCCTGCTTCTTGTGTAGCTGCTGTACTGCACGTGATACGGCAGAGCTCCACGCTTACTTAATAGATTTAATAGAGAACGCAATCCACAAGTTTATTAGTCTGTCTAATAAACTTAATGAAGTTACATGTAAAACAGCCACTGTTACAGTAGTTGTGGTTTCCAGAGGCAGCTTTACAAGCCTGTTGGATTTATATGTTGTTCACTGGTTTCTAAGCAATTTTCCAGATATAAAAGCTCTGCATCAGGACAGAGAAGTGGTCTGTGTTGATCATTTCTTGATGTATGCTTATTGTAATGCTTTAAATCATCATTGTCTGTCTTTAGGGATCAGCAGGATTACTTCCAAAAGATTACATCCAACCTCATGAATTTAGGTTTCCCCTCAAGTAGCTTCCAATTTTCTTCAGACTGTTATGACAATGACACATGTGTATTCCACATCTGTTTGTTCCAAGGCTTATTTGGAGTTATGTCATGTCTGTATGAAGGGAAATTATTCAAATGCACCATGAAATCACATAACACACAATAATCTAGGTGTCTTGTACACCTGTTCGCTGCAGTTCAGTGTGACATATTTGGTGTTTTGGGAAACTTTGGGATCCAGCCTGGAGTTGAAATATTAAGTTTCTTTGTGTTTAAATGATGGTTTTGTTCCACTGGTGGTTTCTTTTACACTGTAGAAAACCTAAATATGTCATAAGTGACACAACTCACCCAAGGGACTGACATGTAACGATTTATCTTCCACAATTTGCCTAATAAATTGTAACAGAATATACACATAAATGTGAGAAATGTATGGAATTTATGAGACAGTGTGAAGGTGTGTTGTTCAATGTACAATACGACATTGCTTAGTTGAACTCCTGGTTTCATGGGGAAAAAACAGCGCTGTCTCCTAAAAATTACGTTCCAATACAACAAAACTGCATTGTGTTTTCAGGGAAACGTATTTTGTCGCGGATTACGTTTGTTTTTGATGTATCACAAATACGTTTGTAATGTCTGCATAGGGAGAAGACCGGGGCGGTGGATAGGTCAACAAAATACCAGCCTTTTGTCCAGGAGACCTCTGTTCATGTCCCTTGTGAAACAAAAATTCAGCATTCACTTATTTTATTCATGCTTTTTTTTAACCAAAGCTAACCAAGTAGTTTGTTAAATTTTGTGATCATTTTAAGCCAAACCATGATGTTTTTTTTTTTTGTTTTTTTTTACTAAACCTAACGACGTAGTTTTGTTGCATTTTTTGTTTCAATTTAGAAAGTTAACTATGTGTTAAAAACAGTTTAAAGGTACGGTGTGTAAAATGTGTCAGTATCTAGAGGTGTGGTTGCAGATTGCAACCATCTGAGTACCCCTCTGCTCATTCCTCCCTTCTCAAGACTGCGGTAACGTGAGCCGCCTAGTTCAAAACCGTGGTAACGCCGTTCGCCTGGCTCAGAGGCCATCCTTACCGCAATAACACTACTTTAGGAGCAACGGCGGCTGGCGGTACCACGGATATGCGCTCTGTGGCTCACATTAGCGTTTCGGAGAACTACGGTGGCTTTCGGGTTACGTAAAAACTCGAAAGACTCTTGCTAGAGCCAGTGTTTGGCTGTAGAAACATGGCGGAGCATGTAGATATGAAGGATTCTAAGCTAACGAAAACTCAATGATTCTGAGTTTCAGGTGATTATAGACTAAAGAATAGTTCTGAATATGATATTCCATTTCTGCTAAGAGATCCCCCAAATGCTACACACTAGTCGTTTAAAAGTGCAACCATAATCCAGGAGCAAATGTGTTTCCCTCAAAACGTATTTGAGAATGCAGTTTAGTTGTATGGGAACATATTTTGTAGGAGACAGGGTCGATTAAAACATGAAACACAGCAAAGTAGCTTTTCAAAAGGCTGGAAAACATTCAAATGAGTAACACAATAACAGGCCTGGGTGGCAGGGATTTTTGGAAACAGTGTAATGAGAAGACCAATGCTGGGTATTTGGCTCTTAGTCTGGATGATCACTCTGGGATTAGACACGATGAGACAACCATCCCCAGAGACTCTGATTTTTGGATGGAGTGGTTGGATTCGGGTAAGTGACAGCTGCTGCTGGGAGGAGAGTCCTGGAAGCAGATCCTGGGATAATGGACTTACTGGAGGGAGGAGAGGTTGTAAGAATGATAGGTTTGGGAGAGTTGTTGGACACCGAACTGGACTGTAGTACTGGGGGGGATTCCGGGGAAGCAAGTGGTGGCCAGAGACATTGGGTGTTTGGAAGGCCGACAGCGTTGGATACCATTCAGGTGGTTGAATATCTGATGTTTGATAGCTACTGAGCCACCAGTCTCTGAAGTGAAGAGTAGGTCTGAAGATGAGGGATGACACAAAAGCTTGGAAGGGACTGAGTGCAGAGAGGAGTTTTAAGAAGATGGCAGTGGTGTTGCCCCAATGAAAGCTGGAAATGAAAAAATGGCTACGTAGTGTAATGGATATTCAGGAGTATGAAATACAGGACAAGTAGACAAGCTGAGACGATGACAGTGAGGTCCAGATTGTCACTCCAAGAAGCTTGTTCCTGCCAGGTAATCTTGGAGGACTGAAGTATGCCTGGAGATATTGGGGCTGGCATATGTTCAGGAGGATGTAATAAGCAGCAGGTCTTTGGAGAGGAATAGCTTTTCGATGTTTCAATAGAAAGCCTTACAATCATTACAAGGCAGTCTGGAATAGGGATATCAGTCTAGATTGGTGGTGCACCCATTACGAATGTTATCAGTCGATTGAATGGGCGTTATCAGCAGTTATCACTACCATTCTAATGCTTCAGATGGGCCAAACTGCACCTAACACGTTGTGAAAAGGGAAATTTAACATTATGAATTCAAACAAAACAGCTTCAGGTTCAGGCAACAAAACTACTTGGTCAGGTTTAGGAAAAGATCGTAGTTTGGATTAAAATAATGATGTAAATTAAGGAACAAAATCACTCTAAAATAAGTCAATGTTGACTTTTGGTTTCACACGGGACATGAACAGCGGTCTCCCAGGTATAAGTTCGCATTTGTTTGTCCCATCCATCGCCCCCGACTGCCACTCCATGTGGGCTTTGTCGCTCTTTATAGTACGCCACCTGCCTTCCTCCTTTGCTCTCATCATAATTACTACGGTCACTAGAGGCCGTCGTCATCTTCTTGTATTCGTATTGGTGATCATACATGTCAATAGTGATATATAAAGTCAATAGTGATGATAATGGCCTTCTGAACCTACTAGTAGGTGTAGAAGGCCCCGTCTAACCCATATCTATGAGGCTGATAACCGCTGATAACACCCATTCAATTGGCTGATAACATTCGAAGTGGGTGGGTGAAATTAAGCATGGTACTCCCTAAAATTGTGCAACCACTTATGTGTTAGATGACAATTACGTTATTTGATGTTTCATATGTACTGTGAAGAGAAGTAGCGAATGTAAGCAACACCAAAGTGGAACGTTTGGCATCGGAACAGTTGTGCCCTGGGTCGTCTCGGGGAAACGTCCACCCACAGCCCAGATGCAATCTGGATAATGAACTGAACGCTCTGTGTCTTCATTGCTGCTGCACTTTATCTGTATTTTACAGAATTTCTCTATTGTTGCTGTGCTACCAATTCTGGGACCCGTAAAAAGAAGGAAAGAGTGGGGAGTGGAGCCAGCCTTCTGGGTTTCCTGATGGAAGACGACAGGCTCTTGTACAGTAGAATAAGAAGTTACAACACCAAAGGATAGTGTTGTGACTAGAAAAGAGGAAGCAGTGGAGCTCTGTATTTGGGGCGCCCCAAAAGTTCGCTGACACTGAAGCGTCTGTGCAGAAAAGAGGTCACATAACCCAATTTGAACCACCTGGTCCATCCAGTTGATGTGTTCATCCAGATTGTCAAGTCAAGATTGAAGACATGAACTCCTTGATGTAGGAGAAGACAGGAGCCATTTCTTTGTCCCTGTTGTTATGATAGATGGTGAGGATTTTCCGGATTTCTTTGAGCAGCCGGCATGGAAGTCAGGAAAAAGCTTTGGAATCAGTGAAATGAGGTCCAGCAGGTCTGAGATAAGTTTGGTTATACAGACTTCAGGTCTGGGTTAAAAAAAGCTCCCTCATTCAATCTTGAAATGTAAATTGATTATATAGGTGTTTCTGGCATATTTTTTTTTTGTATATATGCAAGTGCGAGGCGGGTTTATCTCCCAATCTATGAACTCATTTAATTCTCCACATGCTCCTCGTAGTGAAAGCCTGCTATTCACAGTGCAAACACATCGCCACTCAGCAGATGCTATCAGCTAAATAAGTTATTTTAATGACGAGCATGCCGGAAAGAGACAAAGGCGGACTTGAAGACTGAGCACTATAAGACGGTACATTATGCTACACACACAGGACACTTCCACCCTTCCTGCTACATTCTCATTCAACATCATCATCACGGAGGCAAATCCATTTTAGCCCGTCAGCCACAGCTCATTAACTTGCCATGCCAGTTCCCATCTCGTTACTGTGCCTTCTGCTGCATTTTATTGAATTTCATCCCTCATTTCCCCGAATTGTCACAGTGTCCCTCTTTTTTTTTCACAATGAAAATACTATCAAACATTCATCCTACAACTACAAAATTGTTTGGAATGCAAAACATGCCTGCTTTCTGTCTTAAAATCAAGCATCAAAGACAGTGCTTGGAAAGCTAATGATGGGTGAATCAACGTAACTGTTTGACCCTCCAAAAATAACTTTGAGCAAAATCAGCTGATAGGAAGAGTTGTTTTTCTTATCAGTTGGTTTTCCTCTCTGTTGTGTCAGGAACATGTTGGTTTAACCTCCAGTTAAACTCTCAGATCAGCAGAGTGGCTGATTTACCCAAACTTAGATAAGATCTACAGTGATTGCTTTGACAGTAAACACCCTCAGTGATTGATACTGATGAGATACTACGTATCAATCGGAGACAGTCCTCAAAAGGAAACGAAAAGGCCTGTTCCAACAAGTACATTCCACCCCAGCGCCATTTATCATAATTTACATGACTTCGGCGAATAGTTTAGGATGGAGACAGAGATAAAAGTTTTTTATCTTCCTCATCTGAATTCCTGTAATTTGACTGTCACTGTGGATCACTGTTGCGACTTCAAGATCTCCACGCAGCTCCTCCACAGGAATTTCAATCAGGTGGAGGGGGGGATTCTCCACAGGGATTTTCCTCTCAATCGGCTCAGAGCTACAAGGTCACTTAATAGTTTCCATTGTGTTCAATACGCTTGATGGCCATATATATTCTGTGGGCGTTCTCGGCTTTAAGGAGATCGTGACAGCGTCAATTCTGGAGGGTCGTGATTGTCCGATTGAGCCTTCATCGAAGGTCAGGGGGTCACCTGTCTATCACGGTCCTGGTGTCAATCACAGGCTGACCTCGCTGACCGAGTCGAGAAATAGAGAAGATGCAGATTTTTTTTGCTGTCGCGGTAACTCCTTCCACAAGTCAAAAACATATCGACTGCTAATGGCGTGAATGGTTTTAATCAAAAGGGCTATGAGAGCATTAAAGAAGAATGAAGAGGCCAAGTGCTCCATCAGTTTCACACAAAGTAAATCCAAGAAACCTTAAAAGAGTGCTCCACCCAATGCCGTAATTATACAACCCAGTCTCACGGGAAGGCATGTAAATAACATGACGTTACACGGACATTCCGCGTGTCATGAGCACGCATTTTAGCCTTTTCACGTGTCATTTGTATGCCGCTTTTCGCAAACGTCCGCAGTTAGGTTTAGGCAACAAAACCACTCACCAGTCTCGAACACCAGTCTCCGGTGAGAGCCTGTCTATCGTTGACTGAACTAATATGTCAACACAGTTACATTAACGAAACAGTAAAACCATAACATGTCACACAGTCCTTTAAAAGCTTTTATTTAGTCGGGCATATTGTTTAAAACGTCACCTAGTTTCAACCTCACAGGGTCTTTATCGTGATGGAAACCGCTCAAAACCGCTCATCGTTTTAATCAACTAAATAAATGCTGTTAATAAAACGTCTCTTCTGTTCTGTGACCAGCACTAGGAGAGTTTATGGAAGTCTTGCATCACAGATAGCCAAACAAAAAGTTAATGTGTGTACACAGAGCGTTCGAGCTAAAGGGAGCTTGCGTCATCCGTCTTTGACAATGTAAACACCTGAAGTTCCCTAAAGGCTCCTTTTCCACAATCAATTTAAACACCAGCGGACAGCTAAATGGGACACTTTGCAACAATCATGGCATTGTTGAAAGTGTGAAGATGGATGGATACTGTATGCATTAACAGGCAAAAATACCCCCCCTGATGTATTGGCGTTTTCTACTATCTCTCAAAGCATCTCATCAGGATTCTTTTGGGTTTTTTCCAAAGTTCAAAGGTGAGTACTGTCTGCCTCAGAGTGGCTGAAACTCAAAGGATATACAACCTCATTAGGCTGAGAGCCAGCGTCTCTCTCTCTCTCTGGAAGCACATGGCTCAACTGCCATCAATTTATATACATCAGCAGATTGTTTCGGATTCACAGAAGCCCCCACACGCTACCTGCATTATGAACAGATGTGCCAGGAGCTGCAGCCCCTGATCCGGCGACGCATGACGAATGGCTGAATTTCACCAAAGGCCAAAGGTCAAGTCGTATCCCTTACCCGACCCTGGCATTAGACACAGATGCATGATGTCAGCTCCCATGTGTTGGGACTGGAAGGTGACTGCAAACCCTCTGACACGCCTAAGACTTCCCCACGGAGCCGCAATCCCGGCAACCACTAACCATGAACCGTGAACCTTCAGGTCCCAGATACCCACCTCAAATTATCCAGTCCCAGAGGAGCTGCAGCGCTTTCTTCCATTCACCTTCACCCACCGTTCCCCTCCGACCGCCAACCAGCCCCCAGACGCCCACCAAAGCCATTCACCTGTGGAAGGAAGCACATTGTACAAGAGCATGTTCAAATTATGTGTCAGCTTGTAGGTCATGGTTTCAGCATGTCCTGGCCTTGCAACTCCTGGTGCACTTTTATTACTTATTGAACACTACACAGACCCTCCACTTAGTGAATACGCTCCTAAAAAAAGGCACCAGGAAATTCAACTTTTGCCCTTTTTTTCACAGAACAAATCAAACAACTACTGATTCTTTGTGCTACAGCTTTAAGGATGAACGGAAGGTATATTTTGCAGTGAGCAGATGTGAATCCAATACTGTTATTTGTGTCATTACCGCATAAAAGCTGATTTCATGCAGCTGTTTTTTACACTGAAAAACACAATGAGGCTCCGCTCTAAACGCGATGTGTTGCCAGAGATACTCTTAGCAAAAAATTGTGGCTGGTTTTTCCACTTCATTATAACATTATGGTTTTGCTTTTTCCCCTACATTAGTCTCAACTGTATACCAGCAAAGTCCAAATATGAATTCCAACAATATAAAGTTTTGAAAATGCTTCTACCAGCTCCAGTTTCCAGTCACTTTTTTATAGATTCACATGATTAATAATGTCATATTTTTTTCTCATGACTGTTCTCAATAAATGTATAGACTCAGCGTAGAAGATTTACATCCCTATAATGTATAAATCAAGTGGAACAAAGGTCCATTTATCAGATTAGAGTGCCTGGAAGGCAGCAGCAGGGAGGGTATACAGTATATATTGGCCCTGTGTCACCCATCACTTATAAATTGGGGCTTGCGTAAACTTCCTGCTGTTTTATATGCTTCCTGAGGTCAGGGGTCAACTGACGAGCATGACCAATCACAAGATAAATCAACGTCTGAAAGCATTTTGTCATCGGCATATACTAGAATTCAATGAGCTTTAATTCATTGTAATTGGCCCTGTTGTTACTCATTCTGACGGACGAGGTTTTTAACAGTGAGCTTGCGTATACACTCTGCCACTCTGACACTGCATTAGCTGAGAGGGCTTTAACGTAACACTTGATCACAGATTACTTCAGAATAGTATGCAAGTGCATTCAGTTTAGTATTTTGGGGTTCATATCTGTAGGTTAACATTTTTATATCGCTGTCACGGCTGGTGTGTGCAGGGTAACGGTGATACTGGCTGGTAGAGTACAATGATTTATTGCAGCAGAGATCGTATATATAGGCTTACAGAATTGTGAAGCAGACCAGGGTCGACACCAGGAAGGCAGTTCATAGAGGCAAGCAAATCCAACGAGAGGGAGGCAAGTAATAGCAGGTCTAAATCCAGATAAATCCAGAACAGGTAACAGGAAAAAAAACAGGAACAGATCAGATACACATGGGCTGAACCACAAAGGCACACATGGCAACTATGATGGTCTGCCAGGGAATGAATGGAACTGGGCTGGTATATGTACTGAGGGGCTGATGAGGGAATGAGATGCAGGTGAGCAGATGGGCGGGGCAGTCAGGTGATGGGGAAAGGAGGGAAAGTCCGAGGGCATCTGGTGGATGATTGGAAAATGGCAATGAAGAGGCCTGGGTAATAGGGAATGTGGCTGGAGAGGAGGGACAGAGAGAGACAGACTGAGACAATGGGTGCTTTTCATTACGCTAACCTTTGGAGGATCTTCCGATCCCTTAAATGCAGCGAGGAGAGAGGAGGCTTCTGGAGGAGCTGTAAGCGAGGACACGCCATTGTATGCTTTGCGGAAGTCTTTTCAGCTCCCACGACAAATAAAAGAGGCGTGACACACAGCTGGAATAATCTCATGGCAAGACTGGCATGTAGATAGTCGTGTTCAATGTTCATATCTGTTCCTTGGTTCAAAGTGTGACATAATAAAAACTTTATTAAGTTATGATGTGTCATAAGCTTAACACTATTCCTTCTTTTCTAATCTAAGCTGGACTGATGTTAACAAAGCATCATAAAATATTTCAGGTCATTCAGGTGACTGACGTGCTTTATTAACGTGGCTCAATGCTTCAGTAGCCGTTATTTACTCGTCCTTACATTTCAATCCGGGGGCCCTCTAAAGACCAAGCCAATCAAACCCTGAGTGACACGCTGATAGAGGCTCAGACGGCTTAATCAATACGCGCAGGATTAGCAGTAAGACGATGTCATCTGAATACCTTTAATTATCGCTACTGCTTTGCTTGCTGGAACTAGGCAGTGCATGTAAATAACCATCTGGATTGCTGAAACATTGCCAAATATATGTTCTTGTTATCAATTCAGATTAGAAAAATGAATCACAGTTTTACCTAAATGTATTTTCTGGTGCTTTAAAAAGATCTGCAGTATCATTTAGACTTCCAGTTGCTTCCTCTGCCAGAGAGCGGTCCTGCAGCGTGAAGGCAATGCAGCATTTTTTAGCAGCTGAGTATAACCGCTGGCAATCAAATTTTCCATTTTCCTTATTAGTTCTGATTTGAATCACTCACGCTGTTGAGTGTAATACCTTCTAAGCATGAAACTGGAGAGAAGATTATATTATAGAAGCTATGACTTCACTCTCATATGGGGGGGCTGCTGCTCTGTCCACTGTTAAACACTGCTCCATCACAAGATGAGGTTCATTACAGCAAACAATCAGGCCATCACGAGGATTATAAACATATGTAAGCAAGAGGCAATATTAAGGTATCATTTGGAGCTTGGAGGTTATTAAAAAATTTGGAAGAAACACCCGTACGTACGCCCATCATTAAGCAACCGTCAGCTTTTCGTTGATTGCCAAAGGAAGACAAACTACTAAAGTATGTAAATCACTCATGAGTCCTCATTCTGATCAGCACCTCCCCCTCTCTCTATATCACTTTGAGTTGTTTGTCATTCTGCCTGCCACACAATTCAATTACAGCGAGGTCTGCAACCTGTCACTCCCCATTTTCTTGATTACATCTGCAGGGTGACCCCTCGGCAGACGCCTAAACATTCAAACGTCTTCAGGTCCGGATCAATAATCAAATCCAGTCTTACAGTCCAAAAGAAATGTCCCGCCCAACCCCCTCAGAGTTGCGCAGACTTTAACTAAATGAGGAGGAGGGTAGGGTAGAAGCCAAATAGAGCCAAGACGTTTAATTAGTTTGACCCTGTGAGTGCCGTGGGACCGTCTCCAACCCCGAGCAGATGAACAGTGCTAATTAGCCGAGTGGATGATCAGGAATACTCACAGGTAATTCCATTCAAGGCTCTGATTGATTGGGTCAGCATGGACTCGTTTGTCCCAGGGGGGGGACTGTGGGGTGGACATCTTTGTCTCAGGGTCCAGATTGGGTTGGACGTCCATCTGCTTCAAAGTGGGTCAATCACTTCAGCAGGAAAGCGGTGACTTTGTAGCGGCCGCCGCTGTTACACAGTCGCACTGAGAGCCAAAGGTGTGTTTTGACTAGAGTTTAAAGTGGAGACGAGAAAAAAGGGGAGAAAGCGTGAGGAAGAGACGATGTAAATGCATGTACTTACTGGCATTTGGCATTGAAACATGATCAAATAAGGCTTGAGCCACATTATTATAGGTTATATTTTTATGATGCAATCTGTTTGAATTGTGTAAAAGTGTAAATAACTATTAATGGATATTGTTTATACATTTTCGGGGAAAATAAAACCAGCTATAATTCCACTCATATTGTGTTTACTCTTATATAATTGCCCACAGGCATATCTGTGGGAAAGCAATAAAACCGACAGCAGCCTCAGAGCTTACCGACATTTGCCAAGCACACACATACCAACACAATAGAGTCAAGATATGGACTATATGCATATCAGTTGCAGCGGTCCGAAGTTGCGACAGCAGGACAGAAAAACTCTTGCTTTGAAGCTGGAAGTGCGTATTAAGCAGTAGCAGTAGGGAGTGCAGGGAAAAGATGATTGTTTTTCTCCAAAGTTGCCCAATTATCATCCAAAAAGTAGCAGTAATTCAGTAACTATCAAGTTTACAGTTAACACTAAGAGTAACCAGTGTTACATTAGCTGTATTGAAGAATGAGGATATCCAATCTGGGTATTAATGAAGATACATTCTATAATATTGACTTACTAAATTGATTGTGCTATTATTTATGGAGATCTTTGTTTAGGCCAAGACCTGCACAATCAATCTACATACAGTTGTATTGAAGGATCAGTATTGATTGCATATTCTGCAACATTGCTCATGGCGTACTGTACTAAGCCAGCCATGCAGAGTCGTAAAGCTCATTAAAACAATAATGTAAATTAAGTACGTTCTTTATGAGGTCAATGTAGAAAAACAAACCGTCAAATTTATGGTAATTATTCTGTCCGCTAATATAAGCAGTTCTGTTTTTGTTTGATTATATTCAACGTAATCATGGCATCACAACCTTACGGAAATCCCGACGGCTCGTTTAAAGGCACAATTTCTGAATACGGGCTGTGTGTATTTCTCTGTAGATTGAGCATTTTGATTCTTTCATAGCATTTATATAGCACCTAGACCTGCTTTATAATAAAAAGATCTCACTTTCTACAACATGGGACCTTTAAAACCTTTCATGTGACTTTGGGTAACCCTGGCACCGCAACCAGACAAGGATTTCCTGGTTAAAGTGGGCTGGATTTGGAGGAACCCCATCATATATGCTTTTCAAAAGAATGCCCACAAGCTACACATACCTCACCTACCTAATTATAAACACCAATTATAGATTCTTCTGGAAGAATACACCCCACCTGTCCACTCACTGTGACGCTGAAGTTAAACGTTCAGTAGGTCGGAGTTTGGAGAGAAGGGATTTAAATGAACATTCAGTCCCACATGTCAGAGCGAGTGTCTGTCTGCTGTGTGGTGAGCAGAGCTTTAGCTGTCCAACTTCCAAAACCCAAAAGCATCTGTGGAGCCACTTTGTGACTGCTTCCACATCTGCTTCTTCAAATTGGACCGTTGTAAAATGCGACTGGAGGCCAATGAATCATTGTTTTCTATCGTTTGTTCCTTGTAAAAATGTTTCCTTTCTTTCAAGGAAAACAAAGCTCTTTTCTAAGAGGTTGGGGCCGAGTGGAAGCAGGGACATATCTTAACACTTTGAGGTCAGGGCGAGGACGAGGACATCTGCCAGCGCAGTTTATTACACCTCGAGAGTGTACACAGATGATATACAAATCAGACGGAGAAATGAGAGCGTAAGCAAAGTGTGAGTTAACGGTTGGTATATGACTCCCAGAGGCCCTGTGCACTTCTTCACAGTCAGTTTGACACCAAACACATAATGAGGCAGGCAGCCTCTGGTGATTTTGGCCGGGGCAGGAGTCCTCACACACAAACACTGCATTTCACGATTTGCTCTTTAGGAAACAAACACCCGCTCTGATGCTTCCTGAGCGTGTTTACGCTAAAACACAACGTCCATTAAAGCCAAACTAAGATGGCCGCAGTTAAAACAAAGCCGCTGAGTCACTTAATGATTAATTCTTCTCTAAACAGGGAAACGCGCCAGAGAGAGGAGCTGGATTAATCTACAGTCAAGTGTTTGAGTCTCGGCCACCTGCCGCTGCTGTATCACTTACCATTGATCACAGAGTTCAACGGAAGCGAGGCCGAGTATCAACAAACATTCGTTCGTTCGGAGTCCAGCTCTCCTGCCTCGGCTGTTTACTCATCACTCACACGGGCAGGATCTGGTTCCACGGAGTCCCGCCAGGGTCTATCTTTGGCCCATAGTTCATTCGTAAAGAAATCTCTGCGAGCCGGGTGAGTTTGCAAAATTTGCAGAGCTTTATTAGGAGGGATTCTGCAGCCCACAATCCTGCATATCAAGAGTGCTATGAAACTTCATATGAGTTTATATCAAAAGCATGTCTGCTAAAAGGGCCAAATGGAGCTAACGTTCAAGGATTCATTACAGGAAATATGGATGGCTTAGTGGTTATGTGATGAAGTGTTGAGGACCAGGGTGGCTGGGGTCAAGAAAAGCTTTGAACCACAGTGATTTCCCCTCGCTATAACATTTCATCAGCAAGCCGTGGATTTGAGCATGACAAGAGACGTTTGATTGAATCAAGACAACGCGCAACACATCTGAAGCGAATCAAAATCCAAAAACAATCTTCTTTTACGGTTTAAAGGTCCCATATTGTGAGATTTTCATGTCTTTTTTTATTATAAAGCAGGTTGAAGTGCTATTTAAATACTGCGAAAGTATTGAAACGCCTTAGAAACGAGCTGTTAGGATTAAATACAGGCATATTCAGGGTGACAGTATGTGGAAAATAAAGGTTTGTTTGAACATTACAGCATGTAAACATGTTCTAGTAGAAAACATAAAAATACATGAACCTGAAAATGAGCATGATATGGGACCTTTAACTTCCCTCTGTTAATCCTATACGTCTTCAGTAAATGACAAGGCAAAGAGCTGTGAGCAGAACATGAGATGGAAAATGCCATTTGTCACGGCTTCCATCTCCATCGACGGTGACGAGTTAAAATGTGAATTTACTGCTGTCACGGCGCTCTGCCAAGTGGGTACAACTGCTGTTTACTGCAAGAAGGAGAAAGACAGGACTCTTACACATTTTGTGCTGCAATCTACTGAATACTGCTGTAGCCTATTTTGAGGCAATGTACACTACACAGAGTAATTTGGCCTCTCATAAAAGAATAGTTCCACATTTTGAGAAATACACTTGCTCATATTCTTGCAGAGAATTAGCCTAGCCTGACAAGTTGGATGTTTCAATGGAACGAACAATTGACTTTCACTTCTTGGCAATATACGTTCTTTGACCGTTAGCTGCTAGCCGCCACCACGTTGAGAGCCGTGCTGAGGCAATAGAAATGCTCCCAATCTCGCATTTAAAGGGGAACATCACCTAAATTAAGAATTCCAATATGTTATTTCCAGTGATTAAGTAAGTTCAATCATTATTTGTGAACATGAGCTTCTCTCTCTCAAAGCCAGGAACCAGAGAGTAAAGTCTTAAACTTGTGATGTCATAGGGTATCACAAATTTGAGTTTTACCACACAATTTGGGAGGGAGTTGTTCATGTTTACTAATATATTTTGGACTGTCTTAGACCATAGCAATAACATGAATTGTATCTAATTTGGAGGCTGACTGAAAAAGATTTTAAGAGTCTGTAAGATAAGACACCCAGAACATCATCCACACACTGCAGCATTATCAATCACTCATCACGGGGCGTCTGAGAACACTCCACCTGTGGCTGGACTCGACTGCACCAAGCCAAATCAAATCAGGCACCTGGGCAGCTGTGTCGAAACACACACATACCACAACTCCATAATAACAATGTGTGATAAGAGTTCGGGAGGGTAAGAGAGCATTATCCTCAATCCCACGGCCTGCCAACTTTCTCCCATCGCCTTATCAAAGACTCGGTTATACCCAACAAATCACCGCGGTGGGAAAGCTGAAAAGAATCCCACAACTGGGATGGTTGTCAGCAACATAAATGAACAATATTGACAAATACTTTTAATGATTTGAATCCTATATCAGGACAATCCACACAACACTGTTTTTCTTTTTTGTTCTGATTTCCCCTGACGGTCTCCCAGCTGCTGTGATGTTTTTGTGAAACACTGAGTTGATTCCTGGAAGCCAGAGCGAGAGACAGAGAGACGGAGAGAGAGCAGGATGCTGTATTGAGCAGCCTCCCTGCTCTTGGCTCACGCTGTGTAATTAGTTCTCCGCCACAGCGAGGTATCCCACTCCCTGACTAATGCATCCCACCTCCATCCATCCAACTATCTATCCATCAATCCATCCAACCCCTCTGGCGCCGTCTCTCTTCTAGGCTCAGCTTCTATTATACACACCACATTTGCCACATTTAGAATAAGAGGACTGCAAAAATGACCGTTTCTAGAGTTCAACTAATGAACTGTTATAATGCTAAATCCTCAGAAGTTGCACAATCATAATTTTAAAAGTAATTTTTTTTCAGACCATGCAGGGCGGTGTCAGTTAAAGGTACAGTGTGTAGGTAGGATCTGGCGACATCTAGGGCTTGTGGTTGAAGATTGCAACCAAATGCCGCTCCGCTCACTCCTCCCTTTCCAAAACTGCGGTGACGTGAGCCGCCGAATGCAAAACCGTGGTAACACCGTTTATACTTATATATATAAAAGATTTAGGGGTCGATTGCCATGGCAATGGTCAAAGCCATGGCAACGGTTTTCCCCTTTCAGAAGCGTATCGGAGAACTAGATCGACCTTTAGGTAACGTAAAAGTGCGAAAGGCTCTCTCCAGAACCAGTGTTTGTTTTGTCCGTTCTGGGCTACTGTAGAAATATGGTGGAGCAACATGGCAGACTCTGTGAAGAGGACCTTATTGAGGCTTATTGAAAAAGGCTGAGACACGGGTCTTGAGCTATGGGGTATGACACCTGTACAGTGTAACTGAAGCTGCGGTCGTGCGTTGCTTTTGGCTCAGTTTCGTGCAGCAGACTGCGCATGTGTTGTACCCCAATAATATGACGCGCAATGATGATGATGATGATGATGATGCGCAACATCTCCTCTTTTCACCCTCCTTGAAGACGACCTGCTCCCTACGTAGATATGAAAAGCTCATTCTAAGCTAACGAAAAAACACACCGATTCTTAGTTTCCGATGATTATACACTAATAAAACAGTGATGAATATTATATTCCATTTCTGCTAATAGATCCCCAAAATGTTACACTGTTCCTTTAAACTGGTATCAACAGTGCAAGAAAACTGCAGAATCGCCCACTCAAGACGCTGGCATGACACCAGCTCATAAACCAGATTCCTTTACATCTGGTGTTTTGCAGCTTTCATTCACTGTTTTATTCCCACTGGGATTGACAGTGATTTGGCTAATAAGAAAACTACTATTTCCACATGAACATATCGTGTCAAAGGATCTTCAAAGAGAAGAATGTGCCCTGTATGGACTGCCGCTTGCTGATTTACTGCCAGAGGAATGTTTTTAATGGGGCGGCCAGAGCGTTTGATGAGGCTGAATTATTAGCTCATAATATCCGGGGAGACAACGCCAAGTTAAACCGCGAGGCATCTGAGTGGCAGACAAGAGGAAAAAATCTATCCAATCTTTCAGATCATCTCATAAATGGATGAGATATTGAGTTGCAGAAAAGCATAGAGCGTCTGCACGTGACACGTTGTGATGTCTCGTCGGTTCCTCTCTGCCAGCAAGCATGCAAATATGTCTGACAGCTGTGTGGGGTAAAACATGTGCAGCTGATGAGTTTGAGTTAAAACGACTTCAGGTGATCACAAAATATTCCTACCAGTTTTGACAAGATTCAGCTCTAATTAAGGCGCCTCAAAACACCCCAAAAAAGGAATTAAAGTAGAAATGCCACGTCTCTGGCAGCATGTCTTCTGTCAGCACAACAAAAACATATTGTAATTTGGAGACAGAGTATTACCACTAATACATATTGCACTAGTACTTTAAGTCCAGCTGTCCCTTTGGGCCCACAAATCACAACATCTGCACAAATCAATAAATAAAAAGAGACAAAATCATGACTGATAACATGAAGGGTCCAACAGGGAATATCATTTGGAAATGCTGCCACCTAGTGGTCATCTGATAATTGAGATTATGTACACAGATATAATGTTCAAGGCACATTACTGTTAGAAACAGGGCGGTTTAATGGTTTCCCTGAAGAGGAGAGGCATTGTTTATTATGCTATTAAGGTAAGAATGAAGATGAAAATCCATTTTATGTTTTATTGCTCATTATATAAGACTTTAAGGGCTATATGCTGTTCAGCTCTAATGGATTTCTGTTGATTGGATGGTTATAAAAAGACATACGTTGTGTGTTAGGATGGTTTTGTGCTCTTATTTGCAGAGCTTGGAGGAGGGGACAGATCCCTTCTCTTGCAATTTAATGTTATATATAAAAAGATATTATTTTTGTATGTAATTAAAATGATCCCCACCTTTACCAGCTGTAACATTAAAATGATTATACATATTAATGCATCATTAATTATAATGAGTGGTGGAATGTAACTAAGTACATTTACTCAAGTAAATTGTAAAACTGTACTTAAGTGCAATTATGAGGTACTTTACTTAAGTATTTACATTTTATGTTACTTTATACTTTTACTCTATTTTGAAAGCAAATATTGTACTTTTTACTACAATACATAATAAAAAAACATAATATATGTCATGCCGAAATGGGCCATTCTGCATAATGAACATTTTGAATTTTTGATACTTTAAGTATATTTAGATGCTAATACTTTTGCACTTTTAACTTATGTAAGCCTTTGAATGCAGGACTTTTACTTGCAATAAAGTGATTTTACACTGTAGTGTTGCTCCATTTACTGAAGTAAAAGGTCTTAATACTTCTTCCACCAGTGTTGTAATCCAATAATATAATATACAGGACCATTCTGCATAATTAGTACTTTAGATTTTGATACTTTAAGTACATTTTGATGCTCATACTTGTACTTATATAAGACTTTGAATGCAAGACTTTTACTTTTTACACTGTAGTATTGCTATTTTTACTTAAGTAAAAGGTCTTAATACTTCTTCCACCACTGTAGTAATCCAATAATATAATATACAGCACCATTATGCATGATTAGTACTTTAGATTTTGATACTTTAAGTACATTTTGATAATAATATAGATTATAAAGCTGAAGTTTCAGATGGAGACTGCAGCTCTGTCTGCAGCCACTTGGTGCTGCTCTCTCAACATGCATTATGCTGCTGCGGGTTATGATAATACACTAAATGGATAAAATATTACAGACTCATTTTTCATGTACTATACTGATAAGTCAATAACCCGGGTAAAAGCCTCATTTTTCTTATTAAATCTGCACCACAATCACAGAGGAGGAGATGGAGATAAAGAGAAGCGATGCAGTTAAGTGAGTCATTTTAAAAACTTTCAGACAATTATGGTTGCACTTTAAGCCAGAGGCGAATAACAATACCATCCAAAACTACGGGGCAATACAATCTGGGAATTGTCACAGACGCTGTAAAGTGTCGATACTGGGAACAAAAATCTTGAGCTTTTTACTGTTTCTGCTTCTTTACGCCCAGAAACACCCCAAAACTCATCATCATCGTTAAAGCGGTGCAGGGAGTGAAGGCTCATCCTGAAATTCCTCCACTACCTCCTCATCAATCAGTCCTCCCGAGTCAGCGCCAGAAGCTCGGGGGCAATCGGATGAATGCCGACATGCTGAGAAAGAGAGAGGAAAAAAATAATCCTGTGATCATCATATACATTTTCAGAAATTAAATGCTCGTAGAGAATATGCAGCTCTGGAGGCAGGATATGACAAACATTGAGAGGGCTTGAATTGAACCAAAATGTAAGCAAATGTAAAACCAATTGCCTCAAGGAGGTAAAACAGCACAAAACAAATATATATATATATATATTCTATCCACTCCAAGATAAGTGAGCTGCACGAAAGCCCCATTACGGAAAGTACCTATTTCCCAAAAATGAGTGGGGGGAAATGAGTAGCTCTGAAGCAAACATCTATCAAACATTTTGCTCAAATGAGCAATCAGGGGTATTGATGTACACAGACTCTTTAAGTACAAATCTGCAGTTTTCATTCAAAGGGATTTTTACTGGCAAATCAAATGATGAGCAATCTTTTCTAGACGGAGCGAAGCCTCTAATGCCGCCTAAAGTCATTTGATGACATCAAATATGTACGCAGTCAGCACAGGGGGGTGGTGGTGGTGATGGAGGGGACTCGGCATGGAGTTGTCAAACTAATGTGCTGCATATATTTAAAGTTAGCCAAAGGTCAGAATAATCAGAAAAGTCAGTATGCAAACTACGGATCCACACTCTTTGCGAGAACTCTTCCTTTTCGTGACGTATTTCCAGTAACCGCCACAGTGCCCGAGTGCCCGTTAAGGCCGCGAGCATCAGAGCTCACTGGGACACACTTGATTAATGAGGCCATAATGTGGCAAATACATGGGAGCACAGATGCTTGGCTGGTTTTATTTCATTTCCACATAATGAACAAATAAGTAGGATCAATGTACAGTACAGTTAGAATCAGATGAGAACTGCACATTTATGAGCTAGGAGGAGTAATACCATTGATAAAGCAGTTAAATCAGGGTGTCCTCGTGTTGCAAGACCTTTGTTGCAAGTCATACCCTTCTCTCTCTCTCTGACTGTCTAATAAAGGCAAAAAAAGCAACTAAATTAGATGTACTTTACATAAAAAAAGAGATACTGTGATACTATCTGATTAAATCTTAAAGGAACAGTGTGTAGCATTTAGGGGGAATCTATTGGCATCTATGGTATGTTTTCTTTAGCGTATAATCACCTGAAAATAAGAATCGTTGTGTTTTCGTTACCTTAGAATGAGTCGTTTATGGTTGCAATCTGCAACCTCACCACTAGATGCCGCCAAATCCTACACACGGCACCTTTAAGAGAAGCAACATATTTTTCACAATCATTGACAAAAGGATACATACTGGTTTTTACACACTCAGATATTCTAGTCTCATCAAGAAGAATATAAGTTTTTTGAGGTTCTGCCATTACTACATAGTGTTTATGCGTAAATAATAATATTCAGGCTGAATCAAGCATGATATAAACTTTAACTTCTGCATGTTTGACAGGATTAGCCCAGTAGATATTATGAGGATAGCTCTGAATATTGCTTCAAAGTGGAATCGAGATATGTGAGCATCAAGTGTTGGCTAATTCACACCAGTCAGTGGAGAAATGTGGCTCGCCGCAATAATTAAATTTTTCTGAGGCCGTGAGACATAGTTCATGTGTTTCAGGCGGGAAGAAATTCTTTGTAACACAGATCCACATGTCCCAGGATCTGTTTACTGTCTGGCTGCACTTCGCCGCTACAAGTTAATCCTTTCCCAACTTTAATTTGGCCGCACTTCGACGCAGAATCAAACAGCCGCAGCTCGCTGAGTTCGGGAGCGACTGCTGCAGCTTTTCACTTCGCTTCTGCTCTGGTGTGAATTCAGCACCAAGTGTACTGTGTGTTGTCATTTTTCCGTCATGGGACAAACTTGCCTACCAATCGGGGAGGTGTAAACGTACACTGCAGTGCTCCAGACTGCAAGTTTGTGCATTGGGACAGATACGAAATACACTTGGTTTTTGTGTGTGTGTGCTGCTGCTGCTGGTGGTGGTGTTGTCCCATAAAGCATTGAATAAAGGGAGCGGAGGAGATGCTGCAAGACAGTAAATTATGGATAGTGGTGAGACAGTTTAAGGAAGATCACAGAAAACAAAGAAAAAAGGATGAAATCTTTTTGGGGAAAAATATTTAGCTTTCTCTTTGTGAATTCCAGAGTTGAACTTTCACAGACAGCTCGTGTGTTGCACCATTTGTTCGTACAAAACAGTAAAGTGCGTCGACTTCTTGAGTTTAAAAGTTCATTTTTGACCTCGGAAACACTTTGACAATCTTAACTCAAGATCCACTTACTAGCTTTTACCACAGCAGTTAGTCGACCTTGAGTTAACGGATTGAGGTGATTTTATTGTTGGATTTGTTGTATACTATAACAATTAGTATATACTGTATAGATTTAGTAAGTAGGGTATGTATAAAACTGGTACAAAGTCATATATAGGTGACCATGAGCGAGTGAAATCACCACAAAAAAATATTTTTTTCTGATTCTTCCTCAAGAGGGTTGTAGGTCCTTCTGAACGGCTCTGAACAGCTGTACTGCAGCGTCCGTCCACGCCTCCCTCTGCTGCTGGCTGCTGACTCGCTCTAGCGTCTGAGTGGCGTACACCAGGGTCAGCACCGTCCTCTCAAAGTCCTGCCAGCTCAGACGCTGCCGGCGCTGGCCGAGCTCCGCCGTCAAGCGGCGAATGTCTGAGAGCCTCTTGGGCACGACGTCCTCGCAGATGACCTCCAGCTTCTCCACGCTCCTCAGGGAGGCCAGCTCCTCGTCTGGGATCAGCATGTCGTGCTCGCCACCTTGGATCTGCATTCCGGCGAGCAGGATCTGAGAGAGTCCATCAAGAAAAAGACTCAGGAACTATTTAACAAATATAAATTGTTACCAAAGAAACTCTGTGTTGACTTTATATAAGATATTAAATCATAATCCTTTCAACAATGTCAGGAAATCTTTGGTCAACACATACTTCACATCTCTGCTCATGATTAACGGGACAGCAGCGGCGCACATTGTTTTAATTTCTCAGCAGACAGGAGATGGACCACAAATGTGTGACTTGGACAGATATTTTGTACATTCTCGACATATTTAAAAAGGTTTCCTGCAGTGAAGCGCTGAGCCGTTAACTATTTCAGCACCTAGGATCTGAAACTGACCTCATATAGCAATCTGACATCCTCCGCCGAACGCTGGAACGTGGGGTTGATCAGCGAATACGCCCCGCGTTTTATCCTATATGCAGATGGATACAGAGCTAGAACACACAAGCACAGGAAATTGGATTAGAGGATCTCCCTCGTTTTCAAGAAATTAGGCACCACATTATCCATCACATGTGGGTGGGCCAGAGGTTGAGTAAACACAGCTACATTACTGCTCAAATATTATGCAGGTTAGATAGAACCTGGCTCCAACTGGGCAGAGGGTAATTGGTCTTCGACCCAATACACAGATGCTCCTATATTTACAAGTGGCAAGTGGCCGGTGCACCCAGAGGTGAGATACCGGCGCTCACGGAGGGGCAGGTGCTGCTGACCTCATTTGGTCAGATTTCAGAGTGCTGGTCCAGTATGTATAGCAGACCAGAGACCCCGTAATCTGAGGGGTCCAGATAGGGTTGGAATGAAACCCCCTCGCTCTCAGCTAGTGGAAACAGTTGCTGCGGATACATCTCTGTGATAAAATACCATGAAATCCATATTTTACTGGAGGTGATAACCAGAGGCAATTCCATATGGTCACACACACCTCTAATCCAGATGTAGAAAGTAACTAAGTACTCAGTTTAAGTATTCTATGTTATGATTCACTACATTTATCAATTCATCGAATATCATGGTGCATAGAGTTTAGCTATAAAGCAGCATTAAAGGGCGGGTCCATTATTTTTTTTGCAACCACCAAATCCTACACACTGCACCTTTAAAGGATTTGACTACACTGTAAAAAAACTCATTTTTTTCAAGAAATTTTACATTTTTTGTCTGTATTTCAAAATGACAGAAAGAAATGTAAAAATTACATGTTTAATTTGTGATTTAAATGTAAATGGTCTTAGATTTACAGTATTTTTTGTAATCACAATCGTAATTATCTGTATTTAAGCTTTTCTTGATCATTTATAAAGATAATTATTCTGTCTTTTAGAGGTTTATGACTCTATTTTAACAATTAATTTATGTTAGAAGAAAAGGATTTCTAAAAATATTTCTTGTAAAAATACAGATTTTTTTTGCAAAACTTCTGAGTTAATGTAAATTTGGGCTTTTGCAACGTAAAATTACATGTTTCATTTATGATTTATATGTAAATGGTCTTAGATTTACGGTGTATGACTATTCTAACAATAAATATATGTTAAAAGTAAAATATTTCTTGAAAAATCAGTAATAAAGGCTAATTATATAAAGATAATTACTGTTTTTTACAGTTTATTTATGTTAATTAACAGACAGTATTTTTCTGTTTTTTAACAGACATTTTCTGGCGCCCCTGCTGCTGGAAAATATCCCTTATTTTACACAGTGTACTTATTACACCATTCACCTTATCCCCATAATCTAGTGACACTGTCTCTTTAAATACTTGAAATTCAGTACTTTCTTTGTATAAGAACTTATTTTTAAACTCTGAAAAAACAAACTAAAGTTGGACTTATTTTAAACCCTGAAAAAAAATAACCCCAAAGTTCACACTTTGTAGCTTTTAGCTGCTCAAAGAGACATCTTTTAGTTCACTAGCTCTAAATTCTTAATGAAATCAGGGGGGGCATACGTGTCCAAAGAATGATTTATGAACTCGCCTGATCTTACGGGACCATATTTGTGTTCTCATTTCAGCCCTGTGTTGATAGTAAGCATATATTCCCACTGGTAATGGAAAAATCTTTCGGAGGTCAAGTTTAAACAAGGCTGAAATAAGAAAGTAAAGGGGTTACACAAGGATGCAGAGTAATCCCACACTCATTTGTACCCTTCCGTACTGTTTAGAAAAGGTCCCAGACTCTTTGAATACGCTCATATTATAACTCCCTCTATTGTGTGAGACTCCAAGACTATTCCAGTCAGGAGGGTGACGTGAAAAGCAAAGTTGAAAAGGGGATTCACGGCAAAATGAAGAAAGTTGAAGCTGCCTTTGAGCTTCTCCAGACATCTCACTCTCTTTTTCCACTTCTTAGCATATGCCGTTGCCATCCAGCGCTTGGCTCGGCGTGGAAGCCGACACACGGATCTCAATGAGGTATACAGTATGAACATTGGGCTCGAATTTGGATACAATCCGCCTCCTACCCTACGGCGGCATCTACGATGCGCCGCTTCGCCAATTCTGCAGTAATGATCGGCCCCGCTGCCCGGAGCCTCGTTGGCCTGATACATTTAGGTTTTATAGCATTTGGGAGGCCAGCCAAAGCCACACGCACTGGCTGATCTCCCCATGTACCTGCTTCCTGCTTGGGCGACTGCCAGTCTCAGCTCCGGCTTTGCTTTCACAACCCAGCCACCGTTCAGAATGTAAAGAAAAACTGCTGCTCTACTGTATGTTCCAGTGTTGCCTGCCAATTTGGCACATTTGCGTAATCCTAAACATAATATGTTGAACCTTTCACCTCTAAAATCTGCACCAAACAAACCTGCACAGACATTTTTAATTATTTCTTGAGTGCTAAAATATTTTCTGTAAATTCTATCGTGCAAAAAGTTGTTTTGAGACTTTCTCCACAATGAAGACTCTAAAAAAAGATCAGAATCAGCCTGAAAAAAACCCTGTAATTTGAGTGTTATGTACGTAAATCCTTCTTTAAATTGTTCCAACACCCCCAAACACCAAATAAAAGTGCTGAGGAAATTTCCCCAGATCCAACACTGACATTCAGCTATGCATGCGTCACAACTTATAGGTGAAAATTTACACTCATCGTTGAGCGAGTGACTCCCGAATGCACGATCGGCAGCGGAGGAGGGATGCCTGTGCAGTCGTATTAAGAGACACTCCGGCTCCGGCGGGGAATTGTCTTTGTAAACAAAACAACACCCAGAGGAAAGTGTTCTCATTAGAACAAGGGTTATGTTGTTAAAGGATCGAGGAGCTGCAGGGAAATGACACCTTGGAGGCCGACCCAATGCTGATTTACATTTAAAATGAATAATCTCAAATTTACATAAAAGTTGTGTCTACCACTCTCTGTCATTGTTTGCTGCACGCAATGGCACTTTGGTTTGGCATGCAGGAGAGTGTGTGTTTGATGCTTCCAGCGACGGGAAACAGCAATTTGCAATAAAGTGTTATTGCTGGTTAATGCTCACATGGTTGGAGCGGCACTGCTCCAGACACAGGCCATGTATCTTATAACATTTATGAATCCCTGCGAGGAAAACACAATCAATTTAATGTTTGCACATTCGTAACGGCTAAGTGAAACAGGTACAGGACTCAAATGTACGACTAACAGGTGATGCCGGGCACACACTACATGAGAATCAAAACTGATTCCCCCTTCAACAAAGGGAAAGCCCCGATTGTTTGATGGTTCTAAAGATGATCTTTCCAGATGTTCCTGGTGTGACGGATGTTAAGAATGTTTTTTACTTCCCCAGATCATGATCAGATTTCAAATCGCAAATATGAAATATGTTCAATATTTACGATCGGATATCCTGTTGTATGTGGGAAACCCCGAGGACAGCCGATGACGCAGTCACGTGGGAAAGAACGATAGCCAATTGGGAACCAACCTGACTGAAGGAGGAAGGACAACTGCGGCTAATGCATGAGCTAATGCAAAACTCAAAATATTTTTTAAAAACTCCAGTTACTTTGTATCTGTGTAGACGTGTAAAACGGAGCGTTTTGGAAACGGTGACGTCCTCTCCTCATTTCGTGCATGCCCATTGTTGCTTTGTGTAATGAACATGTGCCATAAACAATAACAAAGATGCTGGACTACGGGGTTTTTAACGTTTTGTTAGCACTGCTCGGACTAATTACTACTTTACATTCGAAAAACTTTCCAGTCACAGTCTGCGTTCAAGTTAGTACGGAGATATTTTGTAAACTGAAGGTCATAATATCTGTTTTTAAAAATACCTGTATACATGTAAACAGGGCTTAAGATTTGAAAAATCTTTTAGTGTGGGCCAGCCGTAAGCTAAAAGCAAAGTTCACTGTGTAAGTGGTCAAAAACATGGCAGGGAGTCAGGACAGAGAAGCAGAACAAAAAAGGGCAAGGCAGGCTAGAAGTCCAAGAAGACAGGCGAAGAATAATAACAAGACAGACAGAAGAAGACTATCTGGCGGAGAACTGGAGGAGCTGATGAGAGGATTGGGATCAGGTGCACAGCTGGGTGTGGAGGTCAGCTGATGATAAGGAGTGGTGAAAAAGCTGAAGGCCACTGCAGGGCAGGGAGGGAATATCTAATGCAGAGGCCTCTCCTTACAACATCTCAGCTACTCCCGCTGCTCCTTCCAAAGCCTGTTCATTCCTTAACGCCTTCCCCTCCCTTCCTCCAGCGCTTCAGACAATCAGTGTTTGGACGGGAAGGCTTCCCCCAATGTCATTATGCACAGGCAGGGAACTTGTAATCTCCCGCTAACTGCTTGCAAGGAGATGAGGGAACAACAAAGATCAATTAATTAGCAGGGCTAAATGGTATTCCTGGCTGGAGGGATGTCTTGATGAGAGAGAGAGAGAGAGAGAGAGAGAGAGAGAGAGAGAGAGAGAGAGAGAGAGAGAGGGAGAGAAAAACAAACAAAAACACAAACAAAATGGACGTCTGGATATCCTCCGGTTTACGGTAAAAAGGGGGTGAAAAGGACACGGGAGGGAATAAAATCGTTGCCGCACGGTCCCATCTTCTGCTTAGCATTTAAATTCACCTCGAAATGATGTTAAAATCCAAACAAACGGCTTTTTTTCAAGCAGCTCAGATGCAAAAATCTACCATTTACAATGTAAACAGACTTCCCCCGTCAATATCCCCCCACTGTGAGACAAATCTACGAGAGGCTAAGCTGCAATAAAGTCACTAAGTATCGCCAGGGAACATGAGATAGAGGATCTGACACGGTGGATATTAAAATACTGGGGAGACTAGTGATGATTGGAGATACTGGAGAATGGTCACATATGTCAAATTTACACAAATACTGTCCTTCACAATAAGATACTCAAGATATGTGAATGAAAATGGGTTCTATGGGTACCCACGAGTCTCCTCTTTACAGACATGCCCACTTTATGATAATCACATGCAGTTTGGGGCAAGTCATAGTCAAGTCAGCACACTGACACACTGACAGCTGTTGTTACCTGTTGGGCTGCAGTTTGCCATGTTATGATTTGAGCATATTTTTTATGTTAAATGCAGTACCTGTGAGGGTTTCTGGACAATATCTGTCATTGTTTTGTGTTGTTAATTGATTTCCAATAATAAATATATACATACATTTGCATAAAGCAGCATACTTGCCCACTCCCATGTTGATAAGAGTATTAAATACTTGATAAATCTCCCTTTAAGGCTCATTTTGAACAGATAAAAGATGTGCAATTAGTTTGTGATTAATCGCGTGATTAAATATTTGAATCGATTGATAGGTCCTAAGTGTTGTACAATAGCATCAATGGCTAGTTGTTATGCTACAAACCATGATGTGGTTTTGTTTCCTAAACCTAACCAATCGTTTCACGTTACTGGTGGTGACAGGGTTGGAGAAAAACTCTTACAAAACAGCTTTGTAGTTTCTCTAGGACATGCAATCAAACAATATGACTGTTATTAGTCAAAGTATTATTAAACTCCTGTCAATGTCCCTGTCTCTCTTCTGTAGCTGGCTTCAGCATCATGTGACTTATCCAATGATTTCAAGATATGCGAGTGTTGAGAAAGGAATTTCCTCATCGAGTGGATCCAGTAACAACAGGCTGGTCATTTTTCATTAGAAAACGATCTGTTGATGTCCTGAATGTCGCAGTGTTTCCAATATAGATAAATACATTCCTTCACAGACACACACACACACACACACACACACACAGAAGCAAACTAAGATTAAACCGTCACGAATGTTTGTTTCCATTTTCTAATATTTTAAACAAGGCTGCAAATTGTTGTAATTTGTGTCATTCAAATCAGCTTTTTTACATGATGTTGACATTATGAAAGTCTATGAGTCGACCTACCTTTCCTGTGGTGCTGAGTGGCAGCCAGGTGCATGGACAGGTAAACAGTGATGAGCAGAGCCCACCATTGCCTCATGTTGATCATCACACACACACAAATCTCAACACACACTCTTCTTCCCGTCTCACTCAGGGGACGAACATCACACCGGTGGATGAAAACGCTCCGACTGACTGTTGAGTTTCGGCATTTCACATCACGCACTAGTTTCATAAGCAGGATCATTCCTTCATTTGTTTTTTTTTCTGTTGCCACCTCCCTCCCTCCCTCCCTCCCTCCATCCTCTCTCTCTCTCACTTTTTCTTATTTTCTTTTTCTGTGTGTGTGTGTTCTCCGTTCAGGCCTGGCCGTCTGGGCGCTCATCTGGAAACCATCAGGATTGGGAGGACGCCTGCCCTCTTGGCTGGACTCTTCTCACAGCTCCTGGCTGACTGCTCGACTGGCTGACTGGTTCGGTTACTGTGCGACTCTCCAATTGACTGGATAAAGAGGTGATGGACTAACTGAATGAGTGGCTGACTGACCTGCCGATTGATTGAGTGAACATATTGGCATCCCATGAGCCAGAACCAAACCAGAGCTAGTACAAGAGACAGATGGTGTCCTTACGCTTGGGCCAGACTGCCCGCGTGAGCACTGCAGCTTGACGGCTGGTGACCCTAAACCAGGGGTCAGCAACCTTTACAATCAAAAGAGCCATTTTAGGCAAAAAAAATAAATAAAAATCTGTCTGGAGCCACAAAACATTTGATCATTGTGATGAAGGTAACACAGTTTAGAGTCTAAGTATATAGTATGTAAGTCTCATGCAGTGAGGGCCAAAGTTCAAATGTATGATGGAGTATTAGGACCATATTGAGGGAAAAAACATCTGAGGTTTCCAGAATAAAGTCATAATATTACCAGAAAAAAAGTCGGAATATTACGAGAATAAAGTCATAACTTTAGGAGAAAAAAATTAAATAACACCTAAAATTACTACTTTATAATATTATGACTTTATTCACATAATACCACGCCTTTTTTTCTTGTAATCCTATGACTTCATTCTCGTAATATTATGCTTTATTCTTGTAATATTATGACTTTATTCTCGAAATCTCAGATTAATTTTTTTCCCCTCAATGTGGCTCTAATACTCCGTCGTACCGTCGTACCATAGACCTACAACAATGATAAATAAAAATGAAAAATGTAAACAAAAAAACAGTTATTCATTTCCACTAATGTTTTTAAAAATCCACAGGGAGCCACTGGAGAGGGGCTAAAGAGCCGCATGTGGCTCCGTAGCCGCAGGTTGCTGACCCCTAACCCTAACCTAACCCTAACCCTAACCGGTTGGTGAAATATTTTGGCAATAACATAAATTTGTGTCAGTGTGACCAGCAACCGGCATAAAACCTACGCTAAATCAAATATGTAGATGATAAAAATCAGACTTTTCCTACCAGATCGGTCGAGGGCCGGGTTACCAACAAGATGGCAACAGATGATCCGCTGTGGCGACCCCTGACGACAGAAGAACATCAGCATGTTAGCATGCAAATGGTCCATTACAACAAGATCCAAGTATCTTTTTTCCCTTTAACGTATTCTGTCAAAAATGGAAATCATCTTTCTCCCCCCTAAACCTAAAAACAAACCTTTCTTTTCATGTATTTTGGCTTAAATTCTAGGTTAATTAACTGAAATTCTGCGCCGCAAACAACAAAGTGCTGACTTTAAATGCCCGTTTGTTCGTCGGTGGCGTGCGGCAACCAGACGACGATAAAAAAAAACAGACGGAAAACAAACAGCTATACGTGTCAACAGTCAACATCGACGACGGCGTCGAGGACCACTCAGAGCATCTTGATTCAAGGCTGTCGAGACTCTTTTCCCCGTGTTTATGCTCTCTCCTCCACAGCCTCTTTTGCTCATTGTTGTCACAGAATATGTTGCAATAAAACACAGTCCCCATTCTAGTGCCAACGCACATAATAGACTGTAGGTGCTGTGGATTTCACATGGTTTTGAATACTTGGCTCAGCATCAAAGGCTGCATCTGCTAAAATAAAATATTATTCCAGTAATGTGTAAAAGAAAGGCACTTGTGCCCAATCAGCAGATTAGAGAGCAACCATTAATTATTCAAATTGAAGCTGCAGACATCAAACTTAAATGTTTATTCTAACAATGTAACGCTGATAAGAGTGCACTATTCCTTATCGACGCCGTGCTCTTAGAATAAACAATGAAGTCTGGTATGCGTGCGCAATTTTTGAATCACGAGGCGCTACATTTTTCCAGCTAAATATTCCCTGTCGGCGGCGATAAAAATATTGAGTGTACACGTGGGATCCGTTTATCTGGATACTTTTAAAGCAATTTGATGTCTCTTGCTGGGAAAAAAAGTTCAACTCATGTGCTCAGTTTTAATGCTCCAAAGCTGGTAAATAAAGTGGTGGAGGAATTTTACAACACAACAACAACAGAAACTGCTTGATGAGGAGACATAAAACATAATCATGTTAATCTAGTCGCCGCCATATGTTTGAATATTTGCTCCCAGCAGATGTGAAGGTATGATGCCCTTCTTTTTTTTCTGTAAGCCTGCTGAACATAAAAGGCATTTACATGGATGAGGAAGCTGGGAGAACGCCTCAGTGCACAAGCTGTAACTCTGCATGTGACTCACATGACTAACACATCAGGCGAAGGCAGATGGCATTCTGAGGGGCGAAACAAAACAAAAGCCTAAAAATGGTCTCCCCGCTGCAGCTCTCGTTTCCCGTTTGCCTGCAGGTGCAACGCAAAAAATACTGACCCCTGAATGTTTGGGGTCAGAAACACACAAATACTTCACACAAGGCTGTAAAAAAACCTCTCCGGTTACAACCATGAGGGGGCAGTGTTACTGTACGACACACATCCTGAGAGAGATCCAAAACTTCTCCCAAGATCCTGCAGTGATTGCCGCCCGCTCCCCCCAACTCTGCATGATGCTGCATGAATTCAGAAATAATTGAATTCTATTCAGATAAGGTCTGACAATGTGAATGAATGCAGCCACTCGACGCAGATCAAAGAGTTGTTTGGGTTCAGACCAGGTGGGGACCCTCGAGACATCCTTTAGTTTAATTGCTTCTGTGCTATAAATCACTGGAATGCCTCGAATATGCAAATTGGTACGAGGCCGGCGTACATGTGAACTCTCGTGAGGCTCGTTTAATAGGCAAATTGGCGTCGCACAAAACCGTCTCCAGCTGCAGTTTCACCTCACAAAGCTGTGAGTCAGGGTATGATAGGTAAACGCCTCACCTGAGACCTGTGCAAATATCATAGCCTGTATATAAGAAGTGGACTTAGTCACCGTGACGTCACCCATTGGTTTGTGGACTGCCGCTTCGAAGCCTCGAGGTCGGCATTTTGGTCGCCGTTAGAGCTGTCGCAATAACCGCAATATTGACAACGCAACCGCAGGCATGCAACCGCAGGCATGCAACCACTATCTTCATGTTTTTTCTTATTTGAACGGGAGTGCCGCATATTTACACTTTGCTAAAAACTCCAGCAGCGTGACGAGGTGCGGAGCGTCTATTCTGCGCTGAGTGTCGCACGTATGGCGTTTGTTTTTAGTTGAAAAATGTTCAACTTTGGGTAAAACTCCACAATGACCAACTGTCACATCCTACATGTAGCGATATACAGAGGACAAATGAAGACACATAGACCAGCGGGTCCGTCCTTTTGATATGCCATATTATTATTACAACCAGACGCAACCAAAGCGCAGCTGAAAGAAAACGCTGCGCCTCATTGCCTTTCTGTGTTCTGCATTTAACAATAAACAAGTATTTAATTCATTTTAAATGTCAAATGTTCAACTTTGTCAATTAAAAAGCAACAATATACTTAATAATAGCCTAGAAATAAAGCTTATTTATATATTATTTATAGCACTAAAATCAGGATAAATTAAGTAATTTGTAAAAAAGAAATTCGCGCTACGGTGAAATTCCTTCACTGCGATAGCCCTACCGTCGCCACCTTGGTTTTTGGCCGTCGCCATGTTGTGATTTTGCAACCAGAATTGACTGGGTGCAAAAAAAAATTAGGGTGGAGCTACACCAAACACTGAGTAAGACATTTTCAGGCGACCAAAGAGGTTATAATTAACTTTCATGAAGTGAAAAACACACTGTGAAAGGGTTAAAGTTGTAAGACGAAAACACGGACGTGGTAGCGACCTGTCAATCACAAGGTAGCCACGCCCTAAAGCATCCCCTGCTTTATGGTCTATTTGACTCTAAATGGGACCATAATTTACGTTGGTTTACAATGTTTACTAAGGTAATAAATCAAGTGAGAAGTAGTGTCATTTTCTCACAGACTTCTATACAATCAGACTTCTTTTTACAACCAGAGGAGTCGCCCCCTGCTGGCTGTTAGAAAGAATACAAGTTTAAGGCACTTCAGCATCGGCTTCACTTATCAGATATAAATATAAATATAGAAGATGCTGAGATTTGTAATGCTGAGGTGTTGTACTTTTGTTTCCAGCCTAGGGACTATAACTCATGGGAAGTGTTCTGAGTAATGGCTCAAAGTTAAAGAACCTGCTATAATACAGCGAATATTGTTTCTGACAGATTGCAGGAAGTGAAGCCTGGAGGCCACAGCAGGAGGCTGCATGTAAAACACACTACTTCCTGGAGGACAGCCTCCAGCTATTAACTGAGCAGTATGTACATTGTTGCTATATACTGCAGTTCACTTCTGCTTGTCTGTGTAAAACCCAGCCGAAGCCTTTGCGAGGTTAGGAGTTAGACATTTTAATTATTTTTAATCCCCCAAACCAAAGCTCTGCTGAAAAGCTTTTTGGCCTTTGTCGGGCTTTCGCTGTAAATGAGACTTTGTTCCTGCTCGAAAGGTTGAAAAAGGTGAAAATGAAAGAAAAACAAGTCAGAGATATTTTTTTTGGAAGGTCATATTCACTTAAATGAGTTAGAGCAGAGAAGGTGAGAAAACGCAGGAACATGGGAGCAAGAGAAAGGTGCATCATGAGGATAATTGTCTTTCAGAGAGCTGGACCGAGAGAGAGAAAAAGTTTGGAAATGAACTCTTTGGAAGTTTTAAAAAATATTGATTGACCGTAGTTAGTGGCAGCATTGGCGGCCGTCACAACAAGCGAGGCCGGCGTGAGAACAGGCTGTCGAGCACGTCTCTACCTGGCTGGCAGGAGGCAGAAGGCACATCACGCATCCAAAAAAAAAAACTCCACCAAATACAGAGTGTGCCTAATCATCATACCTGAAGCAGAATAATTACCTCAACTGTCCATCAACAACCTCCGCAAACAATTTCATCAAGACTCATCTGAATAGAAGCTCAGTCGCAGCTCAGCGTCGGGGCTTTAAATGGAGCTGGCATGTCTTGGACAGCTTGCATTATCATGGTTGGCCTCGAAGGGTGCCGGGTGTCTCTTTACCCAAAACAAAAAAAAGAAAAAGTAGCTACCTGTCTGCCTGAAATACACTACACACTGGAGAGGAGACAGCTACACAGTCTAAATAGACCACCTGTCTCATTACTGTGGCATCCTCTATTTATTACCATACAGGAGCGTAATTAGTCATCAGAGTAAATAAAGCTTTATAACTGCAGTGAAATTAATGTCTTGGTGAAGATCACGTTGCTAATGTCCTCCTTTGTACTCCTGCTTGTAATTCTTGACCGGTTAATTTATAATGACCTGATTCCAGGTCCAGATGGCAGCCACTGGAGGACTAAATAAATAACTTTCTTTAGCAGCGCAGATTTATGTCACAATCAGCGACAAGAAGTAACAGCATGATGATTTGATAAAATATTCATCAGCTGTCTGAAGTTGCAGATCACTGAATAAATGTGATGAAAATTTATTTTTGCAGTGTCAGTTGTCATCTCTTTTCTTGCGTCTGGAGCTTTCAACCGAAGTTATAATAATAGTTTAGAAATTTCAATTAGTTTTTATTTTATTTTAGTTTTGACTTTTTGATTTTACTTTCAGTTTTTCAGAATGGTTTGATTTTTATATATGTAGTTTTACAGTAGTTTGTGTTTGTTACAGTCAGCCAGGTATAATGTCTCAGAAGTATGTAGCTACATATGTATGGGATAATGTACAGCGAGCCGTGCCGGGGATTCTTTCAACATGACCGGCTCGCTGTACATTAACCCTTACATAATGGCCCCCAGAATATCTTCTTTTACCGCCACAAATGACCCTGAGACATTTTCTTCTTCTTCCTCTCCTTAGTCATGCCTATATAGTGTCTTCCCAGTACTAGTTAGATGGAAGTGCCTCTCTACCGGTTTCTACTGAGAGTGCTGCATCATCAGCAAAAGGCCACACTCTGACCCATCCGGGGTCGTCGGCGGCTGCAGAAGCTTTGATGTGTTGCGCGGCTCTCCATTTCAGGGCCAAAAGCAAACACCTCAACCCTCCTCTCCAAACTCACCTCCCAACCTCAGTCTGCGACCTCGCACACAAATAATAATACACACAGACCCGGAGCTGACCTCATTGGCTGGTTTCAGCCCGGTGCTCTGCTGCTCTCCGTCTTTCATTCATCCCGGTGATGTCTCGCAGAGCGGCGGGCTTTGTTCTGCGAGCCAGGTGCTGGGAAAGCTTTTGTCTGCTGAGGTTGAAGTAGGTGCCACAAGAGGCACAGGTGTCAGAGAGAGAATGATGCCGAGTTTCAAGTCATGTGCTTTAAAGTTGACTGAAATAGAGTGCAGATTTTTATTTTTCATGTCAAGCGCGCTGAGCTACAGAGCCCTGAAAAGGCCACGAAGGAAAATATGCTACTTGTATACTTTTTTTTCAGAGTTTGACATAAGTCCAAGAAAACTTTTGCATTATACTGAGAAATATTTGGCTTGTGGTCCGCCAGCAGGACAACAATAAGACCAAAACCAAAAAAAAAAGTGTTTGCTTGAACAGATCCGACTCAGACTCTCCAGGAACTTCACCTCCTTCACTTATTTCCCTCCAGACTTCTTCTGCTTCCTGTCTGAAGTCATACAGCTTCAGGATCAGTGTGGAGGCGTCTTTGTCTCACTTTGCCTCGCCCCGGGCAACTTTAGCATCTTTTTGGGGCCATTAGCATATTTTCACTGACTTTATAAGCAGTTGTGCCGCACACAGGTATACATCGTATGACTAACTGAATATGTATGATAATAAACATTTAAAGTGAAAAAAAATAAAAATGAAAGGGGCTCTATGTAACACAAATTGTTTGTTAACAGTGACACATGCTGCCGTTAAGTCAACAACAGTCGGCGTCCTGTTGCTCACGCTTGTGCTCGCACTACGAAGACGCGAGCGAGCGAGCATCGGTCAAAACAGTGAGACGAAACACACGAGACTGAACGTGATTGACAGGCATCGTGTTGATTAACGTTGGCAACATTAGCCAGCTAAAACCACAATATCGCTATGTATTTCACATGCTGAGCAGTAATGTTAGTTGGCGTTAGAGGACTCCGTTTCTAACTGAACCTTAGCAATGGTTGCACACTGTAGCTGAAAATAAAGGCACCCGCGCATGATGTCACCTTTGTTGGATTTTCCCGGAAAAACCGTCCCGCATTCTTCACATTAAAAGCAGTCTACAGGCTCATAGAAAAAAAAAGAAAATGTTGCGAAAGGTCTAATTTTTTAGGTTACAACCTGTTCACACATTGGCAATAAAAAACGTTTATACGTGAAAAACTTGCATACAGTCCCTTTAAAGGCCTGAGGTGTATGCTGGACGTCGTTGCTGCCATTTTAATCTCTGCATAAAACCAGAGAAGTCAAGCTGATTTGAAAGCAGAGTTTGAAAGTTTTTCCATCAAAACTTTCAAACTCTCAGTCAAAAGTATTTTTAGTCAGTCATATGTCATGAAACTGAACCAGGAAAAAGGGAACATTGGTCTTGAATGAATGCTATCTACAGTATGGTTCCCAATAGATTTCTGTTACTTAAAGTTACAGCGCAAGATCCAAATTGTACCAAGTAGGTACAAAGGTGCAGAAACTACCAAAGAAATAGAGCCACACCAGCCATGACGACAAACCTTTAAATATTCCACAAGGCAGGAAAAAACAGCGATAAAAAGTCTGAACCATCCCTCTTCTTCTTTGGCCAACTTCTTGGAATTTCCCTGGAATAAAAGTACACACTTCCTGGGGAAAAAGCGAAACATATTTCATAGTGCCAAAGCTTTTTCATTACCTCGTTATATACTCTCGGCCCTGTCTGTTCCACTGCCTCTGGCTCGCATCGTGACGACTCCCCCTCCGGGGTGTGTTAATACGGAGGCGCTGATGATCGAGCTCGGCAAACACATCCTCATTACTTATGACCAGGCTGATGATGGTTGCTGGAAAATCGTGAGTCCGATTTCGTGCATCGGTCATGATCACAGTGACAGATGTTAGCGCTCTGCCCATGTGTTTTGCCTCTCGCCACGACTCCATAAGCGCCTTTCATTAGCATGCACAAGCCCGCCGACGCACTCTCGAGCATGAGCGGTGCGGTGATTACACAGGAAATGAAGTATACACATCCATCATTATTCTAGTTATTAGGCAGCAGCTGGGTGACACAGGGAGTAGAGCGGCTTCCTCTCAGATTCAGACCAAGAAGTTGATAGGTAGATACCATGCCAAACTTTTTCAGTTTTGCTGTACCTTCATTAGCCAACATAATCTCCTATTTAACACTTAAGTTTCTTATATAAGCATCAATTAGCATTAAATACGTACCTTTTTAAAGGGGACATATCATGAAAAACTCATACATTTGGGTATCTAGGGTGCCTACCAACCCACAAAATGTAAAATAAGACAACCCAGTCAGCTTTTTGTGGGCTGCCTAGATTAAATAGAGCACGACAAGCTAGTACGACATGGTTGTTACCAATGGACTTCCTCTCTAGTTTCATATGATACCAGTCTCTTCACTCTAGCCTCTGAAAGACGGTAAAGTCGGTTGTCAGGGGTTTAATCGTTTTTTTACCCAGGAAATATAGTTTCAGTTTAGTTTAGTTTTTCTTAAAGGATATAGTTTTTATTTAGTTTCAGTTTCACTGCTTATTTTCGTCTTAATTTCAGTTTTAGTTTACAATAATAACCCTGCTTTCAACTCTATAACATGGTCCTCATTTGACACGGAACTTTCCATTATTGTGAGCACTTTTAAGGCTTCTTGTCGACAGTTCATTCTCGACCTTCAAGGTTGACAAAACAATCTCCGACTGGTCAAAGCTGGAAATCTCTCCGGGGTGCCGCCTGACCCTCGTGGGCCCCCGAATGCCACGAGGTTGTCTTTGCAGCAATTACTTTGTGACAATTTGAATCATTCTGTTGAAGAATGTGAAGCACTTTACAACCCAAGAAAAACGGAAATGGTGAAGGAAAACTAGATAATTTCTGGAGCTCTGGACAGAGAAGGGGTTGTGTTGTGTGGGGTGGCTAAATAGGAGCATACTAAATTAAGTTTGTGGATAAAATAATGTTACATATTAAAAAATATTACCTACATACTTGGATATAAATTACCAAAAATGATAATAAAAAAACACAGAAAGAGCAGAACACATGTGTGTGACTAAGCATGGTTGCAGCATGTTACACGGCTACTTACTGAAGATCAATATTTTGAGACAAAAACGGTCCGCCAGAGTCCGACATCTGAACTGCGCCCCTAGCAACGGTCTGTTATACATAGCAACGGTCTGTTATACAGAAATTACAGACAGATGATAATACAAATGTGTGCATAAAATTGTAGTTCAATGGCACCTCCTATAGACCCTTTGATAGAAACACACCGACACAGCGTAGTTGGACTACAGACATGTGGAATGATTTCTAATCGGTGAGAAAGTGTAATCCCAAGAAGCTGACATAAAAAACGGCCAGTAGAAAGAGTAAAAAGGAAAAAAAGCTAGAAATATGATGAAAAGTACTCAAGATGAAGTACAAGAGGAGGTAGCATAAAGGTAGATAACTACGGCCTTAGGGGCTGATCATACTGAGACGTGGCGCTACAGGCGCGGCTGCTTCAAAAATGCCTTGGCAAAGTGCATCAGGCAAAACAGCGTGGTGCGCCTGTGGAGCGGGGCTGCATGCTCAACGGGGCAATCAAATGTGATTAACGAAAAAATGGGGTCTCTCTCAGACAGTATCCTACATGAAACTATCACCCTACCACATCTACTGGCAACAAAACAGGAAGGAAGGAAAGTATAGTAGTTGCTTGCTTGATTTGATTGGCTGCCTGGGCCAAGTGTGACATTGAAGAGCGGCGCGACTCCGTGTCTGGGGATGACAGATTGAGAATATTCTAATTTCTATGCATGTCTAAAAAACGCGATGCAAGGCGCAAGAGAGGAGTTTAGCGCGAGCGCAAAGGGAGCTCTCTGAAGAGACCCCTGAATATTAATTAATTCATATTTTGAATTTGAACACATCATCACAGTTCGATCAGTTTTGAACTGTCGATCACCTTTAAAAAAAATTTAAATTATTTTATAAATGTATTTGTTTACATTCAAGAAAATGTATTATTTAAAAGACAGAATGTAATATGGCATTTAAATACATTAAATGAGTTTTGACAGATAATATTACTGTGTGTAATTTAAGCAATAAAAATTTATTAAATTATTTTTCTAAAAAAGAAACCAATTAGTTAGTATTATTTTCTCTTTAATGTATTCACTATTGCTCTTTAATAAAGCTTATCTTATCTGATTAGTCGGTTAATCGATGGAATAATCTGTAGAATACTAGCTGCAGCCCTAGTTATGATTTTGAATACTAATGATAATACTACAATTCTGAATGAAATGTTGTTAACTTGTAGTCAGAAATGGATAAGGGGGATTAGTGTGTCCATGTGTTATGTATACGACATACAGCTGAGAATTGTTCTCAGAGCAGAATGAACAATAAAACCCACAAGTATCGATTACATGCCATTACTCAAAATCCAATTTGAGCCATGTGACCTTACCAGCACTATTGATGAAAGCCATGTCTCATTAAAAACATATTAAACAAGGTGGATTTGTGGCAACGGATCAATGTTAACTCGACGCGGGTGGCGGGGATGCACCGAGGAGTGAACAGCTGGGAACGAGAGAACCGTCTTTCAAAATCATTTCATCTCTCTGCTCGTGTGACTGGATCTGGGCTTCATCTTTTTCAGCCACCGACGACGTTCGAGCTTTGACTTTCTGTATCCGATTTCAAAAACAACATCTGGAGGGAGGGAAGGAGGCAGCTCAGCTTGAACCTGCCTTTCTCTCTTCATTGTGCGCCCATTTTTGTGACTGTCAAGCAGTCACAAAGCCGACCAAATCCAAATCTCTCTCCTTGTTAAAATCTCACACTTTCTTCCCCCCCCCCCCAATCCTCTCAAAGCTGTCTACCGCGGAGCAAAGTGCCTTGTTAGATCAGATCTGTCGCCGGTTCTCCTGCAATATCCCCGGCTCACAAAGTCTGGATTATACAATTAAACTCTCCATCTTTACATTTCAAAGCCCTCATGAAAGCACAAACATGCGACATATGCACTCAGATTCATGAAAATGAGCAAAGAGACGTAGTTTTGCGCCTACAGTACACAACATGTGAAGAAACATGTGTACTAAACAAACGTGCAAACAGCTGGTAATTAGTCTGTCATAGTTTTGTGTCCATAAGCGATTCCTCTCTTGTTTTTGTTTTCTCTTTCAGGTTATGTGTGATCCCTTCCTCTCCTCCGCCGCCTCATTCATTCGTCTCATTAGCTGTAAAGTCAGCTCTCAAAGCTTCCCCTCCATCAAGGCTTTTTCCTCCGGAGCAGACTCGCTCTGGTTGCTTTGCTCGCTCCCTCTCACATCCTCAGGACCAGTCAGCGACAGCAAATAGCCTGGGATCTGCCTCGCTACTCAGCTATACAGCGCTGCCATAAGAAGCAATAGCTCAGTTGTTATGTCCAAAAGTTAAGTCTTGATTTCCTTTGCGGTGAGTGATTCTCTCTTTCTGCCGGCTTGTTATGGGGAAACGGGGACCACTCAATGGAGCAGTAACAAGTCCAAATGTCATGAACTAACAGTTACATCTTTAGTCACACAGATTTAGTCGATGAATCAGTGCCTTGGAGAGCTACCCTGGCTGTTCTGGGCATATTATATTCGCCGAGACAATTTTGACTTGGCTTGTATGGACAAAAGAACGTGTTCGTGGGAAAAAGTAAGAGCTGTAAAAAGGAGTCAGTATGCTTTAAATAAAGTCTTCATCAGATTGCTGAACATCCCACCAAATCGTTCTGGTGTTAGAGTTGGAGAGACTACCTCCGTAACTTTTCAAATTGGCAAATCAGACAAGCCCGCCTTCCTCTATAGAGAGGTGAAGTCCCTCTCCTTCTGCTGGACCACCATGGGACGAGTTAATGGGAGTTAACGGCAAGAGACAATAATAATTCTTTGATCCCGTTAGAATTGCGGCATAATTGCAGAGGCAGAAGTGGACGTAGTGGCCGTGACATCACCCATTGGTTTGTGGACTGCCGTTTTGAAGCCTCGAGTTCTGCATTTTGGTCGCGCCATGTGGTTTTTTTGCAACCAGAAGTGACACGAGAGGGTGGAGTTAAGTACAGCCGAACACTGAATAAGACATTTTTAGGCGTGAAAGGGTTAAAGTTGTAAGACTAAAACACGGACAACTCCCAGACCGGACAACGCCGTGGTAGCGATCTGTCAATCCCAAGGTAGCGACGCCCTAAAGCAGAGAAAAAACCTGCTTTATTGTCAATTTGACTCTAAATGAGACCATAATTTATTTAATGAACATCATGCTGTATTGAAGAAGACTTGAAACTAGCGATTGAGACCATAAACTCATGTTTACAATGTTTACTGAGGTAATAAATCAGTGAGAAGTAGGCTCATTTTCTCATAGACTTCTATACAATCAGACTTCTTTTTGCAACCAGAGGAGTCGCCCCCTGCTGGCTATTAGAAAGAATGCAAGTTTAAGTCAACTTCAGCATTGGCTTCACTTTTTAGACCTGTGGAGTGTTTTCGTCTTACAACTTTAACCCTTTCACAGCGTGTTTTCAGTTCATGAAAGTTAATTATAACCTTTTTGTTCGCCTAAAAATGTCTTATTCAGCGTTCGGTTGTACTTAGCGCCACCCTCTAATGTCAATTCTGGTTGCAAAGAACTCGAAGGCCTCAAAACAGCAGTCCACAAACCAATGGGTGACGTCACAGTGACTACGTCTACTTCTTATGTACAGTCTCGGTTAGGACAGAGTCAGGCTAGCAACCAATATTCTCATTCACCTCTCGGCAAGAGAGTGAAAAAGTCTGTTTTTCCCAAAATGTTGAACTAAGTCTTTGTTCTCGGTGCATCCCTGCTGGCACAGGATGTAAACAGACGATAGACGCGTGGATGCGTCTACCACTTTTGTGCTTCGGGTGAAATTTCAAAAGGCTACTACATTTTTTAAGTTAATATTTAGGCTATTTTGGGGGTTTATCTGCCATATCAGCAGGAAGGAAGGAAGGATAAAATGCAGGAGATCAGGGTGTCCTCAAGTCCACTCTCTGCCATCTCCCCTTCCCATCTCTTTAAAACAAAGCCTCTTGGAGTATTTTCCCCTCTGATGATCTAAATTGATTTTAAGGGGCATTTGTGAAGCGAAAGCTTCCTTCTGACTTTCGCCTTGAGCATCTCATTTACTTACAATACGGGGGCTTGGGGATGAAAAGGCAACACAATAAATGGAAGGACTTAACACAAAAAAAAATTGGAATTTATTCAATCAAAATCCTCAGACTGTTGAAGCCAGTTCAGGATAATCTGTTGGATTCATTTTAATCTTTCTGCACCCCAACATTGCGTACTAACCCAGACTGTGAAGCAGCACTGTCCTAGATGTGTCTCTCCTCCCCAGCTGTCATTTCTGTTATTTATCTCCCCCATGCTCTCTATCTGTCCATCTTGCCTACTCATAACTTATTCCATTATGTCTCTCTGATTCCTCCTCGCTCTAACTCCCCGAGCCCCTCCCTCCCGTTTTTCACTTTCTTTGTCTTTCCGTCAACGTCCCTCCCTTTAATCCTCCCTCTTGGTGTTAGGGATGCACGGTTTTTCTCGCTTGCAGCCTCAAGGTCAATTTTCATAATCAACGCCTCACAGATATAGGCTAATAAACCGTGGCAGTGACCCAGCCTTGAGCACAGCGGCGTCAGGAAAAAACCCTGCAGATGCACACACACGCGGGGTCAGGATTCTGCCTACGCTTTTTTCGTTGGAGGTCACGCGGGGTCATTACGCCTCTTTGGCCACGCTGCTTCGGTGTTTGTTTGTTTACCATCATTTGTCCTCTGCTTGTCACGCCTCCTGGTGGTTGACCCCGAGGTTGCGTTCCGGGCCCCTCCGGCGATGACCGTTCTGACCCCGGCAAAGACATAGCACCACAGCCGTGCATACTCATTCCTCATCTACATGTGTGACGAGGGCTTTGCGAGCCTGCGTAGAATTTTCCATGGATTCATGCAAGCGTGTGTGAACGAGGCCACCAGTGGGAATTTATGGATTCTTTCTTTCTCTGCCGATACTCCCCAGTGCTGAGGGGAACACTGACCCTGATAGTTTGTTGGCAAGCCGGAGCCCCCATCGATCACTTCTCACACGGCAAACAAACATGCAGCCTCCCCATCATCCCTCGCAGCATCTCCGAGCCAGCGACACACTCCCGGGCACAGAGGGGGCAACACTGGACCCATAATCCTGCATTACCCCGGCTGAGGTTTGCTTTGCACTGATAAAGCTTTACTGCAATATATATAAAATAAAATAGTATTTATTAAATCTGAAGGCGTTATCAGCACAGAGCACATGCAGCCTCAGAATCCCAATAGATTTTTTTTCTTTTGCAATAGATGAGAAAAGATATTAGGTTGAAGGTAAAGTGTTTATTTATATATTTTTAAAAATCAGTTCTGGCCAATGAAGTTGATAATATTAGATGATGCTTCTGGAGTTCTGCTTTTTAATGCCAGAATCGATATATTTGCTTCATTTGAGTCTGTGCGGAGGTAGAAAGAAGTTACCGCTTTTATTGTTGTAGTCTGAGTAACGTGACGTCATAGCTGTTCCGTATCCTTCATCAAAACAAACCGCAGCGCGCCCAAACATGAAAGTAGAAAAGGGCAGAGGGTTGGCGTGGATACGGCCTGCGCCCTCACATTTCAAATCCAAAGTGGTAAATGCTACACATACAGTAAAGGATGGAAACACTTTGGGTTTCACACATTGTCAGGAAAAGCAGAGCTAGACATCACGGCTAAAGCTGCATGCTAACTCTGTCATGGACAGGAAACGTTATCGTATTGCGGCAATGTGCGGTACAGCCATCGCTCTCGTCTCCGTGGTCAAATCGGACGCTACAACTGTAGCGCACCCATACGCTGACATTTATGTTAAATGCATTCAAACGATGGAGCTGACCATGGATGTATAAAGAGAACAGAGCTGGCGGGAGAGCTAGAGACGGACTTGGCGACGACATCCGTTTTTGAAAATAAGGTGTTAACAAAGGGAACTGTATATACAAAATACATATATGGAAATAAGATTGATTGGATTATATTCACCAGAAGTATAAATTTATTTAGTATATAATTTGTGAGAGAAATGTCTTTATTCTTTGAATTTGAGGTTGCTGGAAGAAAATTGATAATTCCTGACAATGACTGATATATTTGACTTCAGGACATCTCTGACTGCAAACATGCTGAAAATCAAACATTTTTACCGTATCATTTTTGATATTTTCCAAAGTAAAAGTCCCTAGAAGTGTATGATTCGACTTTTCCCCATGGTCTAGTGTTAAAAAAGTTAACAAACATCGCAATAAATCATAATATTGAATCGCAAAACTTATCGAATCGGCACCCAAGTATCAAGATAGTAATTTCAAGGGAACCGCTGAATGATTTTTTATCCAGTGAACCTGTATATATCAGTTATGATGAAAACCCTTGAATTCTGAGAAATTGCATGGAGAGCGCCTGTGGAGAGACCTCCTGATGACATCACAAGATGTAAGACGACCTTGCAGCGTCTCCTCCGGGGGGCTCGCCATTGTTCAAGAAACCGCCAGCCATTGATTCAAACCTCCCACCAACAGGTTGTCAAACTCCTCCCTGAAGACACTTTGTCCAACACATAAATATTTAATTGTGCTCAACACAAAAGCAGAAACTCCAACACGGCTCCCTACTCACAGCACTTATACCCACGAGGGCGAATTAGCATTAAAAGTTGGGTGAAACTTCTCAAAGATTGGAGAAGAACTTCAGATAAACACAACACTCTGTATAATTAAACTCCCAAGTAGCTGCACCATAATTAACACCTATACTATCACTTTTCCTTGACAACATGATACACGCCTTTTATTTTATAAAACTGAACAATACAGAACTTCGCTCTCTTTGTGCGGCTCTATTTCAGGCATGGAGAAAAATATAGTTTTCCACAGTTGCCTGATTGCAAATGAGGTGACAATGTTCTTTGTATGCTCAATTGCTTCCTGGGATGCTTTTTTTTTCTTCCTCCTCTCAAAGCGGCGACGTCGTCTCCCCGCGATCAAGACGAATCAGCCTCTCAGGGAGAGCCCAGCCGCTGTACCGTTCACATTATTTGCACCCGCTACTCTTTCGCGTTTGACAACATAATTACCAAAGCCGAGGCCCTGTGCAATTAAAAGCCAGTGACTGCTGACAGCGAGGGGCTTGAGGAGAGAGAGAGCACGGCAGGGATGAGACAGGATCTCAACAAAAGTGTTCTTAGAGAGGAGCTGTCCCGGTGTTTCCAGGGTGCTGACAGGAGAGCGTGGAGGATGGCGAACATCGGGGGAAACTTTTGCCATCTCAGCAGGACTTAGAAGAATGACATGATGATCTAGATGTTCCTGAAATGACCCCCTTCTACCACGAATCTGAGCTTGTGGGGGGAAAAGTTTTCTTATTGTACGTGTAGATGAAAGTACTCAGAAGTTTCTGTCTGGGATATTTAGTGTGTCTCAGTTCTGGATCCTATCCAAGTACGTGGCCCACAAACGTCGGTCCTTCACAGAGCCCTGAAGGCCACATCGAAGGACTTGAGCCAGATGGTCACAGAGAATTAAGCTAACGATGCATTCAGGGGCCCCTCATTAACGTGTGTTACTGCTAGCTGATAGTCACGGCCATAGACTGTATATAAAGATGGACGACTTGACAGCTCCCCAAGAGTGAAGCCAAAACATCTGGATCGCCCCCTGGTGGCTGGCTGCAGTATATATGTCATAAAGCCCCGCCCCCTCCATGTTAGCGGACGGGATGCGGGCCAAACTAAAAAGTCAAAGTACATGTCAAATACATTTTTCCCAAAGATGGTATCTATCATTTTTAGGCAGTTCTTATCACGCTGATGTATGTTCAAGTGTTCATCTTTCCATAACCATCACAAGTCTGTAATAGCGAAGCAAGTCAATTCCACTGAATTTTATTTGCTGGATAATACAAAACTAAACATGACTCAGCATGAAAACCGTGATGAGGGTTGTTTTAAAGATTAGGAACAACTGAATTACCAAAGTCTTAAAGCTGCACAGCTTGTTTTCTCTCCCACGTTTCTGATGCCGATATAGATCACTGAGAACGAAGACAATATTAGGGAAATGTGAAAAGACCTCGACAGCAATAAGCTATATCAAAGTCCTTGATTCCCTGCATAGAAGTGACAGCTCTCGAGACGAATAAGATCAATTTGCTTCGTCGTACATGCTCTTATCTTTTGTTATTTGGTCCGCTTTAATTTGTGCACTATGAAACAGAACCAGACTAAATAGAAAACAAACCCAAAGTATGAATCTTGCTCTGATTCGGACAAGCCAAACGGACTAATGCTTGTGAAATTACTTGTAATGACTAGTCCGTAGTATTCACTGGTTGTGTCCTGCATTCCTCAGATGCATGCGGAGGAGCCTTTGAAATGAGATGGACCTTGTTGACCCGTCATGATGTATTCAGTCTAGAAATGCAGACATTAGAGCATCCAGACGCTGAACTATGAGAAACTATGACAGTGGTGGATAAATCAGCAGCAGGACGGTCAGAACCTGCAGGTCAGATGACTCAGTTACCAGCTGATATAAATGCCCCTTGGGCGGAGAGCTACTTAGATAAAACATACACACACATGCGCCATACTCTGAGGCACACACTGTGAGTGCATGAATGCACGGCCAGAGGGAAATAAGCGTCACCTACGACGCGCGTTAAGTCTGATTAATCGTCTCCCTGCATCTATTTTTATGGTAATCCTGTATGTGCAAACCCTTCTGTGCATTCAACATAAATCAAAAATCTAATTTTTCACTTTTTTAATGAAGAAAAATCACCAACTTGTGGCCGTGCTGCTTGTTAGACAAACAGAATGACTGGAGTTCCCGTTGGGCAACATGGCTCCAACCCTTTCCAAATGAGCTCTCCATCACGTGTAATCAATAATTGTCAACCCTGAGAGCGCCGTGGCTTTCCACGAGTCCAAACTTTGCGTTGCTCTGCCAAGCCGACCGGCGCCACGGCTACATTAATCAGGTTGGTTCGTGCCAACGGGATTGCTCTTGGTTTTGGTTTTTCCAGGTGGAGCGACAATGAAAGAAAGAGGCAAAACTGGAAGCATTAGCGGCACTACCGCCCAGCTGGAAATTACAAAGCAACACATGCTAAAACTATTTTCATATAGTTTAATTACTTCAGTGCCGATTCACAATCCTACTTCAACAATCAGCCCTGAAATAATATAAATTACAATGTTTCACCCCTTGAGCGCTGGCTTATGAACGTAATAGCATTTTCATTAGTGACTTTATTTGTTTATTGGCAGTTTTTTTTTTTTGAAGAGATATTTGTTTAATTATGAAAAAGCACAGAATGGCAATTTGTGGTTGTAAAACAGCTCAAGAAATGAAAAGGAAGTCAGTGAGGCATTAAAAACTAAATGTTGCCGCTGCCACGCTGCTTAATCACCTCAAATAGAGCAACTTTCTTTGAGCCTGTTTAGTCTTGTCAGTAGTTGTGTGGCCTTTTGGTCTGGATGTTTGTGTTTTTCTGAACATATCTAAAAAGCTGTCTTGACTTTCCAAACTTGCAAAAAGCGATTTGCTTCCTCAATACTTGCTGCAGGATTTTATAAACAAGACCGCAGATGCTCAACTTTCCAAACTAAAATCCCCGTTGAGATCCACTCCAGTTCATACACATCGGCGATGAAAGATGGCGATGCTTATTTTTTAACCGGTGGGTGACTCTAGCTAGATCTCTATAGAAAAGCATTAACCACAATGCAACACTGAGGACCACAGCGGTCAGACTCAGCAACAGTTCAGGCTGGAAGATGATACCCGCTGCTGCTGCTCAGAGAAAAGTTTGTTCACCCCCAGAAGTAGTGATAAACAACCAAAATGACCTTCCCTGTGGAGTTAATAGAAGTTGTCTGAGAGGTGAACGTGGTCAGCTGAGAGGTATAGAAAGGATTAATTGAAAATGATGAAATGTCAAAGTAGTAACAGGGACATATACATAATGAGATAAAACAACATATTGACTATGTTAAATTTGACCTGTACTCAATTACCTCCGTCTCAGTTCACAGCTGTTTATGCTGTACTGTACCCGTCCTTTGTCTTAACCTTTATTTATTCAGGGAAGTTTTGCTGCATACAGTTACACATTCACACCTGCAAGCTGCCCAGTACGACCAGTCTGAGTCACTGGAGTAGCTCCACTGGAGCTTTTGTGGGGTAAGGGATTTGCTCAAGGGCACCCGAGTTGTGTTAAGGAGGGAGATGCAAGCACTGCTCTTTTACATTCCCGCACTCAGATGTATCCTGCCGGTGCAGGGATCAAACCGTAAACCCTCCAGTCACACAGACGTTCTAATCTTTGGACCAATGCCTAATTTATTATTCTGATTATTAGGAAATAAATATGATTTTATTTCATAGCACTTGTTAAAGGCGCTATTGATAACACTGATAACATTCAGCCACTAAATGTTGTGTTCTAACCAGCCACTTACCATCAATCTCAGCCATTTATACTTCATTTCCACACTAACTGACGACACAGAGACACCACATGATACCAACGTTGTTATACTATTGGCTAACAAGAACTGTTAGAAGTGGGAACCAAACGTCAGATATCTTCCGCAGAGATAAACAAAACATTAATTTTGGACCTGCCGAAAAAATTATTAATTCACAATCATAATATTTTTTATATTTATGTATTATTTTCAAAAAAATATTCGTCTATGTAAAAATGTTATCAATAAGACTATTAACTTGCATAAACCAAAACTTAAAAGGTGCTAAACTCGGGACAAGAATCTCTATGCCAAAGTCCATGACAATCCATCAAAACATGTCACTTAAAAAACAAAAATGTTAACCTCAAGGGGGCGCTAGAGGTAAAGTCAGAGGATCACCAAAGTCAGTGTGATTCATCCTCTGGGAACCACGAATGTCTGAACAAAATGTAATGGCAACCCATCCAGTAGATATTGAAACCATCCCTAGAGCCATATTTTAGCATGTCTGTATTTTAGCATGTCTAAAAAAGAAAACACTTGACAGAACAACCAGCATACGAGCTCCCAAATGGTAGCTTTCCCTTTAACAGCTTATCCATCCCCAACACCTTAGCCAGCACAACACTGCAGCTCCCAAGTTTTTACACCCCTCCTTTCACTTTTTCCATCTGAGTCATCACCTGAAAGCCACCTGTTCCCTCTCCAGGTTCTCCTGAGTTGCTGCTCTTCTGTCAGCACTTTACTCGGTGACCTTTGAAAGTCTCAGTCAAAGCACCAGATTGTTTCTTCTTTTTTTCTTTTTTTTTTTAGATTGCAAACATCTGTGTAGCGCTGTCACAAACAGCTACTGTATGTCCGCGTGCAGTGAGTCACTTTTACCTCAAAACATATATGGAGTGATTTTAGAGATTGATACTGATTTTTAGATGTGCGTGCCACATATCTACAGTACAAAGGCTCAAATAAGGCTTCCAGGTGTTAGATGATGCTAACCATGCCATTGGTTCAGGCCAAAATGACCTGGTTGTTTGAGGAATGAAAGCAATTTAAAACAATTTACCAATAGAGGTACACCTAATGACATATTGATTTTGAAATTAAGATATGTGCTACTTCTATTCCTTTCATTTCTTGGGAATGTGCAGGGAGTAAATTGCGGCAGTTCTTTAACAAGAGGATAATCATTTTCTACAACCGGTGCAATTTGCCACAATTTTTAGTGAGATGCCATCTCTCCATTTAGTCATCTTAAATTCTATTTTTACACCTCCTCCTCTTCCTCCTCCTGCTGCTGCTGTCTTTTCCTCCACTTCCTTTATGTTATTTCATCTAAAAGCACCGAGCGGTGATCACTACGAGATTGAAGCCAGTCTTCATTTCTGTCTAAAAGAGCCACTGGCCTCTGAAGCGAGGAGAGGGAAGTGAAATTTATCTTTTTTGCCGCCCACTCCTCAAATTAAAAGTCAGAGTTGGCATGCCATTTGTGCCGAGCTCCATGGAGGTTTTCAGTGCAATTTGTATGTACATGATCTTGGGAAATAGTGGTTGGATAGAGGTGATGGTAGAGGCAAATAGCCTGGTTGTAGTGCTAAATGTGACACGTATAAGTCAGTGTGCTATGTGATGGTGATTAGGTCTAATCAGCACATCATAAGTCTTGCAGACGGGAAAAAGGGCTGTTCACGAATTAGCTTTAAAAGGTCCCATATTGTAAAAAGTGAGATTTTCATGTCTTTTCTATTATAAAGCAGGTTTAAGTGCTGGATAAATACTGTGAAAGTATCGAAACACTCAATCCACAGAGAAATACACACGGCGCGTAATCAGAAACTGTGCCGCTGAAACAAGCCATTAGGATTTCTGTCCGTTTGTGATGTCACAAATACACAATATTTAGACCATTTCACAGTTTTAAAAGTAAACATTCTGAATGTGTCCCAGTTTATTTCCAGTTGCAGTGCATGTGAATGACATCAGCAGACAGGAAGTAAACATTGACCCAAGTCGTTGCCTAGCAACGCAATTCCGTTGCAGTTCCGTTGAAATGTGCTAAAACGGAGCGTTTCAGACAGAGGGTAAATACAGGCATATTCAGGCAGACAGTATGAGGAAAATAAAGTTTTTTTTAACCTTATAGCATGTAAACATGCTCTAGTAGAATCACAAAGTACAAGTATGAACCTGAAAATTCGCACAATATGGGACCTTTAACAGCCTATTATACGTAAGCATTATCCTGTTTATACTATGGTCACTTGCCAAAGAAGATTACTTGTGTACGATTTATTATTTTAATAATAATTAACAATTCAGTTAATTCACATCAGTCTATTTATTTGTTACATTTAGTTATACAAAGTTAGTAAAGCAATGTTTAAGTCAAGCCTTATGTTGCCTTACACATAGAAGAAGGATCCCAGTCACTTCCATACAGTGAGGCATACAGCTTATTAATTAAACACTGGTATCGGATCGACACTCTGTATCGCTGTAAGTATTAGGACTGAAAAAGTCAGATCGGTGCATACATAGAACGGTGAACAGACTAACTACTTGGTACGTGTCCATTATCAGGAATTAATGGACACCCTGCAGTCAATCAGAATATTCAGCCACACCATGGTACAGAGCAGTATAAACAAAAACTTTCAAACACTAATTTGAGTTTGCACTAGTTTCCCAAAGATTCCCAGGATACATTCTAGACACTCAAGACATGCTAACTAAAATTTGAAAAAATAATAAATAGAATAAATAAAGACAGAAACCTATGCCTGCTGTTCAGTTTTGCTTTCCACTTGTAAAGATAATAGCCAGATGGCGGCACCGCGAGGAATTAATGCAAAGTTATTTTGGAAATAAATAATCTCAAAAAAAAAGAGAAGGATGGAAAATAGTGTCTCATCCCTTCTGTCAGAGTCGGTCTCTAAAAGTGAAGCTAACACCAAGAGAGAGAAAACACAGTTAGAAAGTCCTTCACTAGTGTTCTTTAAATAAAGGTCAGCTGCTTCCGTCGGACCCAATTAGTTTCTGCAGTGATCAATACAGGAAATGTGAGAGAGGATCTTCTGTCACAAGTTGAAATCTGTTGTTTCCTCAAATATCTCATCAGCCTTTAAGAGAAACTTCAGATCATCAATCTCAAAGACTTAAATGAGATCTCATCATTTCTGGTTGTTCTGTCTTATTTTATTAGCTGGATCACGGATGTCCTGTGAGGCTGAATTAGTTGTAATGTCAAACACAATGAATGCGTTTTCAACCTCATGCAACAGATTCAAAAACACACTTTTCTACACCAAGTCATCATTCTGAAGCGACACAGGTGATACATATATAACTTCATCCTTCCTCCCATGTGACCACCAAGTCAGGTGTCCTTAAACATAGCAATCACTGGCATTATTACAGCTTTGCCCCAGTTCCACACTACATACTACTCCTAACATGGTTTTCAGTGTGTCATGTGATTAATCTTGAACAAAAAAAATCCTATAATCAAAAAAGTCAGCATGCGTTCTAAAACGCTTGATGTTTGGTGTGGACTATTCTACCACAATGCAATTCTCAAAAGAAATAATAGGAGCCACTCACAGCTGCAACACATGACAGATTGTGGATAATGGCGAGTCAATTTCATGAGCTTCTTGTGGAGAGCACACGTGTGTATTATGCCATAAAAACAATAAAATATTTGCAAAATCATTATACATAGTACAAAATGGTAAAGAGTACTGATTTCTTGTATACTGTGTGCAAGAAAATATGACAATAACACATGAATCCATAGCGTCAAATTTCAGCAATGTACTAGAAGAAGTGGCACAATCTGGTCAATAAAGCTGCCGTCAGTAACTTTGAGAAAATATTATATAAAGTTATTTTTATTAAATTGTCACTATATCCTGGCAGTAGTATATGAGACAGATAATCTGTAAAAAAAAAAAAAAAAAATCATGTTTCTCTGTGTCCTCCCAGTAGAGTGGTGCAGGGATGATTTGTAGGCGAACCAAGAAGTTAGCTTCACACTGGTTCCCTCCACAAAAAGCCAATGGGATCTTTCCATTGGATTTTCGATTATTGCAGAAAATAAGATCTGTGGCAAACAAATGTTTATGATACTTACACGCTTTGTTCAGCAAGATAATCTCCAAAAAAATGAAAACCACTTTTATGTTTTTTGAAGAGTGAATGCAATCGCCTGAAGTAAAAACTAAAAAGCTAACGTTGGGCTATAAATGAACCACCGCCCACCGGCCGGAGAAAACTTTCTCATTTTACAGCTAAACAGTACACTAAAATATGTTTAAGAAAACATCTGAGGCGAGGAATAGGCGTTACAGTAACAGAATCTTGATTCATATTTGATCAGCGCTGCCTAGTTTGATCGGAATTCGCACGTTTGGCTAACAGTGATTGACAGGTTGACCAGAGACGGCTCGGCTCTGATTGGTTGTTTTGGTCCGGGGCGCGGAGGAAGCACAGGAGGACCAACACGTTCTCATCCCAACTCGTCATATGCTGACGCTTTGTCAGACTCCTTGCCTTTGCACTAAACACGCGCTTAACGACCCCTCGGCGTCACTTTACGGTCGCAGTAAACACGTGCAAAATGTTGTAAAATTAAACAAAGCACTTGTTTAGGTTTAAGCAACAAAACCACTTAGTTAGGTTTATGAAAAAACAACATGGTTGGGCTTAAAAAGACTGCATTTTTACAATGAAAATTAAACTGAACGTTGTGAAAATGAACAAATGAGAACGGGCAGGAAGGAACTTTTTTATCATATTTGCTCAAAGTTACTGATTGCATCTTTAACTTTTTAAACATTTCATGTCTTAGTCGGTGTGTTTTTTCTCCACGGAGAGTCGTGCTATAAGTCAATTAACATCACATCTCTTTATGCTGCTTTTGTGTTCTTTCAAACAAACATTTCCTTGAAGTCTTACATAAAACAAAGAAGCAGTTGCTCGTTAAATTAGTAGAGGTATTTTATGCTTGACGCATTTTTCGCCTTGAGCTAATTGCATTTTTTCGAACACTTTTCGTGAGAGAAAGTCGTGACATAAACCTTATCTTTCCAGTCTCGTCTGAACAATATTGCTGGAAGTGTAGGCGCACTGGTACAGGTGGGGAATATTTAAAAGAGAAGCGAGCAAACAAAGTCTCAGAAATCCATTTCCAATTTGTACATCATCCATTAAAAAGTGATAAGCAATTTAGTAAGCCGCCAGCCCTTCACTAATAACACTCTTAAGGCTCAGCGATGATAACAAGAGCAAAACACTCCAAAACAATGTGATTAAAAATTGGCTTTTAAAATTAAACATGCATAAAACAATCATGAAATATTTCCATCCAACAGCCAAAATCAACACATTTATTCTACTGGCATCGCACCAAACCTGAGGCTCCATGTGAAGCAGATGTGCAATGAAACAGCTGACTTAGTTTCCAAGCAAAACATTTAATTTCTCCCCTGCAGACAACCTCTTTGCATCATTTGCATATCCAACTGTAGTTATTTTTCTGTTGTACCTCAACATCCATCACGGTACGAGACTGCGAGAATGGCAAACACTGAGCCTCGGATGCAGCATTGACATTCATAAAGTGTGCGGTAAAAGACTAAAAGGGACTGAAAAGGTTAATAGAGTGCACATAATCTATTCTTCTCAAAAGATTGCAATTGAATTACCCTCCGAGCCTGGAGGAAAAGCTCGACTCTCAGTAAAAGAACAAAAGGGAAAATTAAGGTGTGCAGGTATTTGCACCGCCGTCACTTTGCACAAAGACCACTGGAGCGAGTAAATACAGTATACGGCATAAATGAGTCTCAAACTCAACAAATTCAGTGATTTCTCTTTACAAATAAGACATATTTAGGGTTCATATATGATGTAATGTTCCTGCCAATGCTGAAGTGCCTTAAACTTGCATTCTCTCTAACAGCCAGCAGGGGGCGACTCCTCTGGTCGCAAAAAGAAGTCTGATTGTATAGAAGTCTATGAGAAAATGAGCCTACTTCTCACTTGATTTATTACCTCAGTAAACTTTGTAAACATGAGTTTATGGTCTCAATCACTAGTTTCAAGTCTTCTTCAATACAGCATGATGTTCATTTAGTAAATTATGGTCCCATTTAGAGTCAAATAGACCATAAAGCAGGGGATGCTTTAGGGCGTGGCTACCTTGTGATTGACAGGTCGCTATCACGGCGTTGTCCATGTTTTCGTCTTACAACTTTAACCCTTTCACAGTGTGTTTTCACTTCATGAAAGTTAATTATAACCTTTTTGGTCGCCTGAAAATGTCTTATTCAGTGTTCGGTTGTACTTAGCTCCACCCTCTCATGTGACTTCTGGTTGCAAAAAGCCAACATGGTGACGGCCAAAATGCCAAACTCGATGCTTCAAAACAGCAGTCCACAAACCAATGGGTGACGTCACTGTGCTTACGTCCACTTCTTATATACAGTCTATGGTCAAAATGGTAAAAGGCCATGTTGTAAAAATGAGCACACCCTCCTGAAAGTTACAAAACAACAAACATAAAATGTTTTTTTAGTGGCAATCTCGAAGATTTTCATTTAAATAAATGTCTGTTAAGTCACTGTCTATCGCTGAAGGAGGTAACACAATGTTGGAACTGAAGAAAGTATTACAATATTTATATTGTTTAAAAGGGCAGGTCCATTATTTGGGAGTTTTTTCAGGTTTTCTTATCATTCTGTAGCTTCACAGTGGTGTTCAAAATCCGAACATTCACATTTTGGTCAAAGTCTGTATGTTTTAGTGTCAAAATCCTATTTTCCCAAGCCCTTACAAAAAACTTGGGCTTTACATACAGTAACTTAGATGGCAGTCGGCATGCTCCCAGTTTGGAGAAGCAAACAAAAGGAGTATCGGCATGGAAGAAAAGCAATGCCCTGCTGTGGACGCCACGTTAGTTCGGATCCGAAAGTCACACAATAACACAAACAAACTAATCGATCGATGCAGCGGTAAACCGGCAACTCCTGTGCTCTGGGGGGTAAAATGACTGTTTTTGTGAATGGAGTCTGGTCTGTTCTTGAAGGCCACGATATAACTTTGTCCCCTGACGTAAAGTGCTGTCTGATGGCAAGGTAAAGCAGTAAAAATATTTGAAGTATATTGTACATTTAAACTGATATTGATTTTTTTTTAGGTGGCTAAAATACGTTTTTCTGAAGCCTTTTTATGTCGTGGTCTTCAAAACCAGACCAGACTCCATTCGCAAAACAGTCATTTTTACCTCACAGAACATGGGAGTATACATACAACTCCACTTAGCAAAGCTAACTTTGACTCAGCTGGTGCTAGTGTTCACATTATTCATAACCTTATTGATTACTTTGGTAACCTACGTCACTGCTTTTTGCAACGCCTGAGTACGCAGAAGAGAACACAGATGGACCTGCCCATTAATGTATTAAGGCTCAGTCATATGTGCAAATGCAAAGGCGTTACCACACACAATATACGTCATCCTTTTAATTCCCACACCTTGAACCTCCGCCATCAGTCGGGCTTGACGTTGTAATTTCATCCCACCATTCGGTAGCCTGCCACCCATGATACGTCTGCATCGTGGTCCTCTCTAATTCCTTCAGCAAGCAAAAGGAAAAAGGAGACAGATGCAAACAAGCGTAATCAGTCCCCCTGAGAAGCTTTCGCTGATGGGTTAAACAAGTGGCCTCGCTGCCAGCAGCCATTAGCCACTGCTGCTATACTGCCAGCTCTGACAGAGCATGGGGATGTTTAGGACTCAGAGATAATTTGAAAAAAGCCCTATAATTGGCTGCGATCTGTCTGACAGCTTTGAGCGGGAGTCCCTGGGGCCTCTGTATCGATGAATCTTCCTGATTTGAAACCTCACTACCTTCTGCTGGCAGTATGGGGTCCATTTCAGAAAACCTAATGGTCACTGCTTATTCCTTTTAAACTTAGGAGATGCTGTGTGTCTGAATAGTGATCTGAAAAAGTGGAGGAGCGATGGAGTGCAGTGGTGGTGCTTCTGCCTTCTCGACAGATACAGAGACAGTAAATTATTAATAACTGACCCTTCTTTTTGTGTTTCCTGAAGAGAAAGACTACTGCTCTCACCACGGTTGGCCATGTCTGGACTGGACTTTAGGCGGTACACCAACCTCTGCTTTCTGGCTACAACCAGGTAGCGGTAGCTTGCCTGTATCCATATGTTGGAAACCCAAATTAACCTCAAACAACCTGCCGCAACTCCAACTAACTCAGCTGGGAACGAAGGAGACTTGATCAAGCAGCCTCTGTAATAGTCCCTCTCTCGGTCTTTCACAAAGGCTCTCTTCGCCTCAGTGCCCAGTTGTTCCCAAGATCCTTCACCTCTAGGGCACTATGATTTTCGCAATGTGGAAAACACGGATGAAATTGCGGAATCCGATGATATCTCCTCTGCTCCGTGTTTCACCGAGGTCAAGGCTCCTACACACACACACATTCACGTCGAAGAGGCCCTCTCAGACAACTAGCGTAGTTCACACTACACAACTTTAGCTCTGACTTTACAGTTTTTGTTGAGCTGCCCAACAAAAAGCTCCAGATCAGAGGCAAATTGGCGCTGGCTCTGTGCTCGCTGTTCAAAGACGTGAGTCGAGAGGCTCGCCGACGCATTACCTAGCAGGCAAATGTCTCACCTGTGGAGGAGCTACAGCCAATGAGAGCGCAAGACATGGGTTGATGGAAGAAAATGTATTAATTCATTAATTAAAAATAAATTTAGAGCACTTTATTTTACAAAAGGACGGAATGTTTTGCTTGAAGCTGTATTGAAGCACTTTCATTGATAAAAAAAATAGTGCAATGTGAAATTCATTACATTTTGAATATATCATGAATTGTTGAAATTTTATTCTTCCACCACACGATTGGACTCTTTCTCTGATGACAAAATGTGCTAATTAAAACAGAAAACACGTAATTTGGGAAAAAATAAAACGGATTTCATAAGGGCCCTACACCAATGAATAGATTTTGGCTTCAGCTTTCCTAGCTTGTGGATTTTACTTTCAAATTGTAAAGTTGCAAAAAACTAGAAATGAAGTGTAGAAGTAGTACCTTTCATGAGGTGGAGTCACCGAAGCGGAGCGTGATCAGATAAACTGAGTAAATTGGTGTCTCTTCCTCCACCATGCCTTTTTTACCTGGACCTCAGACCTTCCTGGACAGCGTTAACAGGATGCTCTGCAACCTGACACCTCGGCCTGGACACACAATATTAAGAGAAATAATAACCATGATAAACAACACCCCACTGACTCTTTAATGACTTGATCAATGCTGTGAAATACAGCCTGTCTGAGACATGCCAGGAGGATTCACCGCTGGTCTTCTGCATAACACAAATAAACAAAAACACACATATATACTGTATGTGAGCTCTTCCACCTCCTGGGATCTCCGCAGAGTTGTCTATATATGTTGATTTTTCATTAAAAAAAATTGTGTTTATTAGAGTGGTCCTATTACAAGGCTTCTACTGAGCCGTATTAAGGAGTGTATCAATGTCTGAAGGACATTAATGTGCTGACTGTGCTGCTCTTAATGAGGCCACAATGCTCCTTGATGATTAAGCTCCTGGAAGTCCTCTCTGTTACCAATAGCTTTGTGTCTTTCTCACACCACAAATACCAGAAACTCCCATTAAAACAGAAGGGAGGACTGTGTGTGTGAATAAACACAGAGAGCTGCAATGTCCCTCTTCTTCAGTCCTCCTGCTGAGACAGAGGAGAGGACAGAGATGTCACAAGAAGAGAGATGGTCCTATTGTATAGCAGCAATGGCAGATGCTGACATTAGTCAAAGGGGGACGACACAAGTGGAGACATCAGCCCCGTCATAATGGACTCGGTCTTATAGCCTCAAGTGCTACCTGTACTATTAGTCACTCAGTTCCCTCCATCACTCCGCCACACACACACACAGAGACAGACAAACAAACAGCGCCTTGAGAAAATGAAATGAATCAATAGGAAAGACAATGAAAAGATTTCCCAGCACCACAGGTCACTACAGAGCTACTCCTGAGCACCACGGTGTCCTCGTTGACTTTGACTAAGAGAAATGGCAGATAGAAAGTCCTTCTTGAGTGTTTTTGAAAGGATGCGGTGCAGCAAGTTGGTCAGGAAAGTTCACAACTGTTGTACTACAAGACTTAGTTTGGAAAAATATGCTTTTGCATAATTTTGGTGAATATTTAATGGGAAAAATATTCAATAACTTCCCTTTTATAAAGTGTAGTACCACCAAAATTACTTCACACATCAATGATATCCTCATGGTTGTACTACAACACTTAGTTTGGAAAAAATATTATTTTGCATAATTCTTTTGAATTTTTAATGGGAAAAATATTCAATAACTTCAGTGTTATGCAGTGTAGTGCCACTAAAATCCCTTCACACATCAATTGTCTCTTCCTGATTATACTTATTAAATTAATTAAGACATTTTGATGGCACTACACTTTATAAAAGTGAAGTTATTGAATATTTTTCACATTAAAAATTCACCAAAATTATGCAAAAGCATATTTTTTCCAAACTAAATGTTGTAGTACAACCATGAGGAGATCATTGATGTGTGAAGTAATTTTGGTGGTACTACACTGTATAATACTGAAGTTATTGAATATTTGTCTCTTTTCTGCGTTGCACTTTGTAGACAGTCCCTGACCTCTCGTCTCTCAGTCAGCTGCACAGAGACCAACGTGATGTGTTAAATGTGTTGATTAAAATGCGGTTGTAGCTCGTTGTCTACCTTACAATTGTGTACTTACCCTTCCAGCAGAAAGGAGCAACATTAACCTCTCATTGGAGTGTCAGGCCAGATGATGAATCCAATATTTGCTGTTCTTGTAGCTCTGTTTTAACCTCCACCACCTGTTTTAAACGTCTGATAGAGGACGTGAAAGATATCGATCTCCCTTACTTCCTCTATGCTCGGCTCGTGATTGGCTCAGGTGTGTGTGGGCGGGGCCTCGATACCTCAGCTCCTTTTTTTTTAAATAAACTTTATTTTTACATCTGTTAACAATATAATAAACAATTAAACCAATACAAAAGGAAATACATATAAAGTAAATGAAGGGATAAAAACAACTAAATAAAAAACAAACAAAAAAAATTAAATTAAATTAAAAAATAAAGTATTATAAAACATAAATAAATAAAATTAAATACAAAGTAACTTAAGTAAAAACATTAAATTGTGAGCAAAGATTTAGTGTATGTTAATGTTCATTTTAGTTTTGTTCTCAGAATAAAATAATTCCATTCTTCTATTTTTGTGGTAACAAATTCACACATCCCATAGCTTTCCACTGTGCTCAGACCTATTTTGATAACTTGGTGGTTTCCACCTCTGGTAAGTGTAGACCGTGGCCGTGAAGTGTCGGCCCTACATGGTCAGCAAACACTGTTGAGGTTTCTGGGGTAATTTGTGCTCAGAAAAACAACACCTTTACAACCCTCGTTGTTGGCACCAGACATGGATTCAAGCTATTACACCAAATTCTCACCCTGCCATCAACATGTCCCAATAGACACCAATATTTGCAGCACTTTTCCTCCCACTTCTCAAATATCCAATTGTGGTGACAGGACCGTAACTCGGCCACTTTAGCTTGATCTTTTTGTTTTTACCTTGAAGTGTGGCCGATCTCAGGACGCAGACACTGCACTTTAATACTTGATTTTGTTGGATGCCTCTCTGCACATGATTGTTTTCTTCTGTCCCAAGTGATCATGCTACACACACCCTGACAACTCTGACATGTAGCTGAACTGCAAACACCTTTGTTTTTACATGGAACTTGTGAATTCAACTTTTCACCTCTACAAAATCAAGTAAGTGAACGAAACATCGTTGCACATCGCATCAACCTATTGATTGTAATATTAACCTGCTACATGGAACAGATTGTCCCGTCCCTCTGAATTGATTACAGGTTTCAGAGGTTCATCGGACTCATGATTACCTGCAACACAGTCTTTAATGGGGAAGGCATGAGCTGAATATGATATCAGTGCAAACGACTGTGGATTAGTTATGTTGAGTAACAAAAATAGAGCTGTCAGTCGATTAAAATATTGAATCGCGATTAATCGCACATTATTTATCTGTTCAAAATGTACCTTAAAGGGAGATTTGTCAAGTATTTAATCCTCTTATCAACATGAGAGTGGGCAAATATGCTGCTTTATGCAAATGTATGTATATATTTGTTATTGGAAATCAATTAGCAACACAAAACAATGACAAATATTATCCAGAAACCCTCACAGGTACTGCATTTACCATAAAAAAATATGCTCAAATCATAACATGGCAAACTGCAGCCCAACAGGCAACAACAGCTGTCAGTGTGTCAGTGTGCTGACTTGACTATGACTTGCCCCAAACTGCATGTGATTATCATAAAGTGTCATGTCTGTAAAGGGGAGACTCGTGGGTACCCATAGAACCCATTTTCATTCACATATCTAGAGGTCAGAGGTCAAGGGACCCCTTTGAAAATGGCCTTGCCAGTTTATTCTCGCCAAAATGTGGCGTAAGTTCGGAGCGTTATTTATCCTTCTTCGCGATAAGCTAGTATGACATGGTTGGTACCAATGGATTCCTTATGTTTTTTTAGTTTCATATGATGCCAGTATCTTCACTCTGAACCCACTACAACCTAAAAGTTGCGTTAATGTGTTAAAGAAATTAGTGGCGATAAAACGAATTTGCGTTAACACATTATCGTGTTAACTTTGGCGTAAAGTAAAAAGGCTCCTGGATGATTTATTTTCCATCAGCTATTTATTTTATTATCTTTATTATCATCCATTATGTATTTATTCTTATTTTTCTATCTTTTTTATTTATCTTTATTCATATTTCTATGATCTGTGTAAGCATATGCCTTTATCTTTCGTAGCCTGCACAGAAATCCCAATGTCATTGTTTATCATCATCATCATGTGGGACCCACTTGGCACCAAAATTGTTAAATCTCCATCTGGCTTCTGCAGAGAACTTTAGAAATAGAGTTATGTGGACAAAGTGAAATTTGACAAAGTGGCTGAAACAGAAAGTCAAACTGCGGCGCTCGTCTTCAGACAAATTACCCAGCCTTCCTCTTGAGTGCTCGGCGGCACGCGCGACCGTGGCTGGCAGCCACGCTGCATTCGACGTGCTGCTCAGCCGTCATAACAGTAATAATGAATCCGCTTTTATATCCAATTAAAATGTTCCTAATAGCATTGTGGTTGCATCGATTTCTCTGCAAATGGCTGTTCAGCTGAGAACATTCGCACCGAGGCATCTAGAGGGATTTGGCTCATCGCGCTTTGGCTCAGAGTACAAACAAAGAGGGACTGATAAGTAAATAGCCCAGAAGAGATTTATGCTTATGCATGTGTATTATGAGCTCGTCAGGGCACAACTGGCTGCTTTTAAATGTCTCCTGCTGCCTTCTATAGCTGCTCAATGGACTTGGGAGACAACGATGTAAATGTCAATTCTCCATCTTTCTCAACCTCGACTTATAAAATGACTGTTAAAGTGTCTGAGTGTGTGATAGTGTTATAATAAGACATTACGACATAAACAGTTCAACTGAGCTTAAAGAAGATGTATTATGTGCTTTTTCCTTTAGTGTGCAACCTTCTTATATTACATCGCCTGTACTAGTCTTATAATTAGCTTCAGAATAGATTTTATTGAGTGTGTTTGAGAGCATCAAGAGCACATTGGACAACGCTGAGGAGCTAGTAATTCAAACTAAATAAAACTTTAAAAAATGGGGGTGTTGCGACTCAAAAAGGTTGAGAACCACTGCTTTAGGGCAGAGGTCTTCAACAGGGGGTCTGCGACCCCTAGGGGGTCCGCAGAGGTACTTCAGGGCGGTCGCGAAATTTTCTCATTATCATTTTTTTTTATTATTATTATTTAATTATTATTATTTTATATTCATTTTTGGTTGATTAGACAATTATTTTTTTTATTCCCCCCTGTATTTTTTCCCCACAAATTAAATGTCTTTAAATACACATTAACATGAATCCAACATATTGTAGCGAACAGATAAATGGAGGCAGAAGTAATATCATGCAATTGACAGACATTTTTGATATTAGCATTGGTATCAGTTAACAAGGTAAGTTTATAAATGGCAGATGGAGAATCTGTATATGAGTATGTTTTGTAAAAAATGACAAAATACTCCGTATGTCTCTGTATTTTCACTGTTAACTTTTTAACCAGCAGCTAAATGTTGGATGTTCAGTAAAACAGAGCACACACAGACCGTCTCCCAAGGCAATTACGCTGTTCCCCCCCCCCAACAGCTATACAAGTCTTATTAAAACAAAATGAACCAAATTCAAATGCTCAATCAGAACACCACATTTATGCAGCGATTTTTCAATTTGCGGGACTCACTTTTGGATTTAATGCTCGATTTCACGGTCGGCTTAACTTCGGGGTTCACGTGACTGCTGAACTACAACTAGGGAAATAAGTTATAGATTTGTCGAAAATCAGTCATAAGCTCAACTAATGCGCCAGACAAGGAGTCAATAATAGATTACAGAGAGCGAGGAGGGAGGGAGAAGATACCCAAAAGGCAATCGGGAGTCCATATTAATTATGCTAATGATTTAGATTTGCCACTTCATTAACCACCATTTCTGAGCTGCTTGATCACAGGGGGTAGCTCCGCGTAAGGTCTCCGTAGCAACTGTGTGGAGAAAAAAACAACAACAGATGAGCCACAAAGTGTGTGTTTGTGCATACATCTCTGTTGCATGTATGTGGGCACATGTGTCTAATTACAGCATCTGGTAATCACTGCAGAGACAATTAGCAATCAATTAGGTTCTATTCCTGTGAGGGGATGTATTTCACAAATCATCATAAATACCGTTTTTAGTTATTTCTAATGTAATTTTCTGTTTAAATAAAAAACAGTGGTTGCATTTTTTTTTTGTTGCAAAAAAATCCCCTCAGATTCAGGAGATCATTTCCCGCAGTTTTCTTTGTAAAACAGCAGGTGGGAGCAGAGTTCAATTAAAGTTACGTATGACTTCTCCTCATCTTCTCAGAAGGTCTGATGCTCATATTTTTGGGAGTAAAGAAATGCAAAGAGGTTTGGGGAACCACTGATCTGCACAGTACACGACCAGCGTGCTGCATGCACAGTGTAAACATGATACTGAACTAATGATCCCGAGCAGGATTAGTGCCTTCGAGGAAAAGCACCGGGAATTGCCCGCGGAGCCGGTCGGTTGCAGCCTGTCGGAAAAGCAATTCGAGGACTAAATGAAAATGTATTGCCGGGATGATTCATTTCACATTTATCATCAGCCTGAATCACACGCTTTTCTTCTGCAGACATCAAGATTATTTGATGGCTCGGCAAAGACAAAAGGGAAAAATGGGGGTCTTTTATTATTCCAACAATGTCGCTGTCAAACAGGAGCGGACCTCGGTTTGACTCGCTCGTTTGCTTTGAAAGTAATTTAAACGAGCAGAAATAAGATGGTTGGGGGTGGGAGGGTGGAAGCGAGGAGACGAGGCTGTCAAAACGTGGCAGAGTTATTTCATCTCGGTGTTTGCCCACATTGCAATAATTGATTTGTCTTCTCGGGCGTGAGTATACAAACATGGCAAGTGGCCTAGAGAGGCATGTGTCTGTCTGACCTGATGCTGCTTGTCACCACATGCTACGTGCTTCTATTGATTTCACCCACTCCTCCTCCTCCTCCTCCGACCTCATGGACTCTCATCATCTCACTAACTCATGTCATGTGGACAAGCAGGGTTCAAACCATAGACTGTATAAAAGAAGTGGACGTAGTCACCATGACGTCAGCCATCGGTTTGTCGACTGCTGTTTTGAAGCCTCGAGTTTGGCGTTTTGGTCGTTGCCATCTTGGTTTTTTGGAACCAGAAGTGACACAAGAGGGTGGAGCTAAATAGAAAATTTTTAGGTAACCAAAAAGGTTATAATTAACTTTCATGAACTGGAAACACATTGTGAAAGTTTTAAGACGAACATACTAACAACGCCGTGGTAGCGACCTGTCAATCACGAGGTAACCACGCCCTAAAGCATCCCCTGCTTTATGGTCTATTTGACTCTAAATGGGACCATAATTTACAAAATGAACATCACGCTGTATTGAAGAAGACTTGAAACTAGCGATTGAGACCATAAACTCATGTTTACAATGTTTACTGATGTAATAAATCAAGTGAGAAGTAGGCTCATTTTCTCATAGACTTCTATACAATCAGACTTCTTTTTGCAATCAGAGGAGTCGCCCCCTGCTGGTTATTAGAAAGAATGCAAGTTTAAGGCACTTCAGTTTTGGCCAGAGGTTGCCCACTGGTTCAGACCTACATAACTTTATTTTAAATATAGTGGCGATCCCGAGGTTTTCCAAATTTTCCAAATGTGTCAGGCTGAATGTGCATGAAGTGACTCACAAGACATCTTTTATTTTGGATTTAAAGTTTTGACTGAAGTGTAATATAGCAGAGTGCTGGAAAAAGTAGATACAGAATATACTGTATAAGTGTGTGTGTGATTCCGTCAAACACACAAGGAAATGTTTAATTTAACTTTAATGTTACTATAGGGTGGATAAACATATCGTATCCTTTGTATATTAGAAGCAAAGGAATAGGATCTTGGATTTGTCTGCCAGGGGTGGCGGCTAGGATTTACAAAAAGCATTTGTGTCGGGGAAAACCGGAGCAGATTTGGGCGAAGAATCCTGGGAAATCCCTAGATCGCAATTCCCGGCATTCAACCCTGCATCCCATTTATCGAAGGGATACCAGAAATGGGTACTTTTTCTCATCTGTTGGGAGGTATGTCAGACAAAAAAAAACAGTTGGGAACCACTAGTTTACAGCATGACAAATATATCAACATCTTTCCATCAAAAATGCAGTTTTTTTGAGCAGAACAAGAAACAGAACAGAAAAAAAATAGTCAATTTCTGTTTGTCTTCTGTTGCACCCTACTTTGGGATTTGTTTTTCTGTCGTCAACCTGTTTCAAATGAGAACAGTGGGAAGTAAAGAATAAAATATTTATGAATGTACACCTGAGAACCACAAAAAGAAGACTGTTTAACTCTTGACTCTGCCAGGGTGGTGAGAGCCCCGAGCGGTTCCCATAGAGGTGGTGGTGGTGGGGATCGGTATGATGACGCAGTAGCTCAAAAATCATCAGGCGGGGTGATCGTTTATGTGCTTGTGTTCTTGTCTTCTGGTTACTGGTTTTCCAGAGTGTGTTGTGGGCTGAACAATACAGCAGACAACAGGTGCCAAATACCCATTTTGCAAGTGGCACATGATGATTAAAAGGTGGTATTGATAACATTCAGCCACTAGATGTCGCATTCTCCCTTTACATTGAATTTACTTCACAACAAGTGTCGTCAGGCACGTACGGTCAATCTCAGCCATTTATCTGTTTTTACCACACTAACCGGAGATACCAACTTTGTTTTACTATTGGCTCACAAGCCTTGATAGACGTGGGAACCGAAAGTCTGATATCTTCCACGGAGATAAAACAAAAACATTCATTTTTTACCTGCCAACATTTTTTAAATGATTAATTCACAATCATATTTTTTTCAGGAAAAAGCCATACTTTTATTCAGCAACTTTCTAAAAGGCTCTGTGGGTGTATTATTTCTTTAAAAATATTCGTCCACATAAAATTGTTATCAATAAGGCCTTTAATTCATAGAATTTTGTTTATTAAAATCCAATTTTTGACAATGCAATCCCTCACAATGGTTCTGTTATCATAAGCCATGAGTTTAATTTGCGATGGTCACACAAAATGAAACTGATGAAAGCAGTTATGACAATACTTGGTGTGATTGCTATAATTTTCTGTATTAGAAGTGACTTTCCGATTATAATACGGGGGTTATTTGAATCCGGACAAATCTAGCGGGAGTCAAAGTCAGTCTGTGACTCCTAATGGAACAGCTCGAGGCGGTAGATTGGTATGACAACAAAGATTACAGTCTGCACTTTTATTAATGTTTTGGGACAGGGTCGCTTAAGTTCACAAATACTGATTTGATCGCCCAAGGCTACGAGAATACCGGGGGTAGAATCTGTCAAACAGCATGATGTCCCCTGAAAACAACCCCTGAGTTCATGTGATTCTATGGTAATGGAAAACAGTGGACTGAGTGGCAGCTGCATTTATACAAGGTGTCAAATTCTGAGTGAACTGAGGCTTTTTTTGTCAGTGTCAGCTGTCAAATAAGTGCAGAGTATGTTTTCCAATAGATTGCTTTGTTTCAAAAACTAACATTTTTGGGTGCTTTTTGAGTTCAAAAAAGTTCAGATGACATTTTTTTTTTTTATAGATATTTTTATTTCTGTTTTTACAGACTTTTTGTCACAACAAAGTCAGCAAGAGCATCTTTTTTTTTTTGTCCATTACATAGTAGTAATTCATTTTTGAAAGCAACCAAGAGAGGACCAGCGACCGTTTCATAGCATAAAAGCAGAGGCAATTTTGACATGCAGCAAAAACAGGCAGGGCTTCTAACCAAATCCAAGGCAAAGGGAACGCCAACGGTCCCCACCATCCGGTTTTCAACTCTAACCCCCATTTAGCCGTCGCTCAGAGCCCCCTAGAGCCCGTCAATTACAAAAACACACAGAAGCCGCAACAAAAACAGGAATTTCCGCTCTGAAATCTCACTCCAGGGATGACGAAATTAAGTAATTTCTAGAATTCCTCACTCTATTATGTGCTGTTAACATCGCATCGAAAAAAGGGATTCAGTGACAGATCTTAAAACTGCAACATTCAAGTCTTTTCTAGTTAACCAGCATGGTGATTCATCATTATGCATTATTAGCTACGTAAAATTTGTCAAAAACACCGTTTGATATGCAAGTGATATGCCCAGTAGAAAAAAGGAAAATTTGACCTCTCTCAACCAACGTTTCCAAAATTTCAAGATAGGATTGGAGGGACAGTTTGGTCTATTAAAAAAAAAAGAAATGAAGGTAGAGGAAGAGGCCACACATGTTAATATAATGAAACTTTACAACCTTTCTCTTCTTTTCTATCTAGTATACAGTGCAACTACTGTTCGTTTCATGAGATTAAGCCCTGGCCATACAATACTTATACTGAAGTTGTAAAAAAAACAACTGCAAATGAGAGATGTGTATTTTAAGTGCTAAGCTTTGCGTTTACATTACAGAATGATTTCTAGTCTGAGCAGTGTTCTAGGATCCAGGTGCGAGAGCGCTCCCCCAGTGTTTGGTCCCTAAGGGAGACATAATTGACAAATTTCTTCTGTTAAATGGCTACAAACAGAGGCCAGAACGAGAGAGAAAACCCTATCCCAAAAATGTGGGGAAAAGAAAAAGAAAAACAAAAAGGTAAAAGGAAAAATCACCAGACAGACAAAATGACCCTCCGACAAACAGACAAAAGCAGTGTTAAAGACAGAGGTTGATCAGGGGTGAAAGGGACGAGTCCAATCTTCTGTCAGGGGACCACTGCATCCGTCTGTCTGTCCGTCCGTTCACCCACCTGTCCAGCCACCTCCCACACTGTGGTGTCTCACTTGAGCAGAGCCTTTATATCTTCGCATTCGGCGGCTTCGATGGCACGGATGCCTTCCGGGCCTTTTCGGTCTTTGTCAGCTCCCTGTGGAGGAGAGAACGTTTGAATATTAAATATGCTTAGTAGGTGCATCAAGTCTCCCTCACAGTATGATGATGCCAGCTTCACTTCATTGAGTCAGTGGTTAAGGTGAGGAGCAGCAACCTCAATGTATAGATTGTTGAATAAAGCGTCCGATGCCCATTTGCCACCAAACAGAGCCAGGTACTAGACATGCAGAGGTAGGATCATTGGCACACACTCCCTCTCTTTTATAATCTCGCTCTGTCATGACTCGCAGGAAATCAGAACTACTACTAAGTAATAATAAATCCCATGTACTTCAACATACACTCCGTTATTTACCCAATTCTCATTTTTATTGACTAGAGCTTGAACGCATCATAATGTAACTCCCGTGTTGAGGCTGGCAGGACAAGAGCTAGTTAGCGTTAGCTCTTAGCAGCCGGTAAGCGGTACAGTCCTGCATGGAGCTAACAGCTAACACTAACTAGCTCTCGTCCTGCTGATTTCAACACGGATTTGTTGTTCGTAATGTAGCATTATCAGGGAAAAAATTAGGGTGCGTCCCTTGGACGCATAGATAGTGAGTTGGCTGCATCCCAAACACATTTTCTATTGTCCAAGGGATGAGGGTACGCTGTTGGTCTCGAGTCCTGATGGGAAGAAAAATGAGTAACGCCACGTTTTCAGAGTTTCGGCATCAACTTGGTACCGAAGTATCGGTTTTCGTGACATCCCTACACTCGTCCTAATAATAACAACACTATTTGCAACCGCTGTACGTACTGTCTGAATGAAGTCTCTTCACAAGTTGCAGCAGTCACAAAGTTTGTCATTGACCAGAGAGCAAAGTTCAGCACTGCAAACTCGACGCCGATTGTTTACGAGCCTTCGGAATGTACTGCCCCAAGAGCTGGGACTTCTAAAGAGCTGAAGTGGACCTGGACCTTTTGGGCTCTGTTCCACAAGTAGGAAAACCTCAAGCAAACACACATTGCCTTTAACGAACACCACTTCCCATAAGTCCTAGTTAATCGTCAGTAAACGTCCCAAGCTCGACAGAAGAGGCGGGCCAATGGGCGAGTTGAGTGCTTGTCAACGAGTGCCGTCACTTTCTCACAAAGACAGATGAAAGAAACCTTCAATGAGAGATTGAGTTGAGTTAAAGTAGGTAGAGGAACAGAGGGCAGCCAGGACTTTGGACCAGATACTACATTTAGACCCTGGTAGATACACAGGTAAGGTTCCTGGGGGTGGAAATGGGCTATATTGGGGTGGTCAACTGTGTGCCATGGAGAGCCAACAGTGCCACAGGCCCTTATTGAACAGCTACCCAAAACAGAAATGGCAAAACTTCTTTCACTTTTATTTTCCTGTAACTCAGTCAGTTAGCACTTCCCTGTCAGTCTGACTTTATCCAGACAAAACATGCAAAACAAAGCCACAGACGCAGAGGCACAATTTCATTTGAGCACTGAGGGATAACACAGTGAACGTGACAGAGATGTGAGTGGACGCCATCATTCAGATTAGTAACGACAGAACGCAAATGTAAAATGGAGAGCGAATGAGACAGGCAACGTGTTGAATGCACATGTAGTGACAAAAGATTTAATGGGCGACAGAGGAGTGGAGGGGCATGGAGTGGAGAGACGTCCCTTTGTTTGGCCTGCCAACTTTAGCCTCTTAGCGAAGGGCTTACAGAGCCACGGCAGAGAGAGTCTATTGTTGCGTGGAGAAGCAGGGCATCAAAAACAATGCGACCCAGTTCAAGTGCCCGGCACTGTGGGGATGCTCGTCTGGGTGCAAATTCCATGCCACAGGAGCGACGGAGCGCATCCCGAGCAGGAGAGATTTACCAGGGATGAGCGGCTAACCTGTCAGATCTGAAACCCTAATTGGTAAGGAGACGAAAGTAAGAAAGTAAAAGACGGTTTTCGTCAATTCATAACATGCTTCATATTTCTGGGAAGTGTGCACCTGTCAACGCTTCAGTTATGTTAGAGCCTTGTTGTGTAACATTTGAACTATGGCGACTGGTGACACAAAGTTTCCTTAGCTGTAGTTTTTAACAATGCAAAACAATGGCTTAAACAAAAAGGAGAGAGGCTTCAGTTGGTTGCAATCTCCTCGCCTCACTGCTAGATACCGCCGGATCCTACACACTGGACCGTTAAACGAGTTACAGGTCTTCAAATTTCAAAAAGCAAATCGATTGATCATCCTCCTCTTATTTTATCTGCAAATACACGGAGGGTTTCCTTCAGTGTAATTTATCTTGTCAGAGACAAGACAGGACAAATCCCTGCTGGGGAAACCAGATAATGTTTTAACAATTTTTCTGATATGAAGTGTTGTTTTATCCATATGTAAAAACATTGCTGAACCAAAGTATAAATAGTGATAAAGTATATGTCGTGTCACTTTAACTTTTCCGATAACTGCTGACTCATTTCTATCAGGTACCTGGTGACCTATCATTGTGCTCTCCACTCTAGTGAGTTCAGGGGCTGAAGGGGAGGACAGGAAGATAGGGAGGGAAGCTTTCTTATTTCTCCAGCTCCGGGGAGGTCATTAGTAGCTGGTTCAAAACCAGACCTAGTAACTGACTCTACAGGCCTCATTTAGGTGGCAGGAAAACAGCATTACACTTTTACCCTAGCCCTTTCACCATCTATACTAGCTTGGGAACAAACAAGGCATCTATCTGACAAAGAATGTGTGCACCATCTCATTGCGGTAAAACAATCTGAAAATGAGCATCCCCTTCTGGTCACCACACACACTCATATTGCCCTAAACAGTATCCTAGAGGGTCTGCCACAGATTGATGCTCCTCCCTGCCTCTTAGGATACACCATTACATCCCCCAATGGACATCCAGCTCAGTGGCATACTTCTGACACCACTTACATTAATGAGCTTTCCCCAACTTGAATAATGACCCCTCATGCACACATCACTGTCCAAACATGATCCAGTCAAAGAGAGGCTGGTGGCCAAGTGAGACACAGCCTAATGAACAGGAATAGACTCCCAGGGTGTCTCCAGTCAAACCGAGAAGCATCATCATCCTGGATCACGGAGCCATACAAAGCAGCATTGGGTCAGTAACGTAATGCCACTGACCTGCCAAAGTGTCCATTAAGTTTTCATTATGCCACTAGTGAATGGAATTGAAGGCCTCCCATGCAGAGGTGTTCAAATATTGGGCCAGAGAATCGCTCAAAACTTACTTGAAATGCAACGCTTACATCAGACTATTGACCTGCTGGCAGCAGTCAAACATTACCGATCTGTAAGAGGGCAAGTTTTATAACACCCAGCGAAAAAAAAAAGATGGAAGATCAATATCTGTACTGGAGGAAGCTGTGTCAGCTAGGCTCTGGGTAAAATAAATATATTTGGTAAAGGTTAAGGAGCTGCATCAAACCCTTGGACAAACTGGGAAAAAATCCAACAAGCAGACAAGAAGAGTCATTTTAGGCCGATTGGCGTTCACATGGTCACATTTCATTCTTTAAGAAATGATTTAGGTCACATCCCCAGTCATATTGTGCACTCATTTAACAATATATTAAAAACTAAAAATCTATTTTTTCATATTTTTTATGTCAAAACCCAATCATTTTTCTTCCTGTAAAACTAAGTATGAAGTGTGCTTACGTTAGGTTTCCCGCAGTAGTCGGTGTTACGGGTGTTACGCGGTGTTCGGACATACACCGATTACATTACTTGCCTGCCGTCCCCACCGTCGTTTTGCTTTTTAAAAAAATAAAACCAGTTTAGTTATTTTTTGCGTATCAGTGCTGTGTTATCAATACATAGTCGGACAAAATGTGTGATTAATTTGCGATTAATCATGGACAATTATGTGATTAATCGCGATTAAATATCTTAATCGATTGACAGCCCTAGTATCAAACCATCTGGCGGGTCAGGTTAGGAACATGTTAGCCCTCCCAAGAAAAGAAAATTGTCAAGTCAATCAAGTTGGCAAAGCTACCCGCCTGTTTTACTTACTACTACTACTACTGTGAGAAAAATAAATGGCCAATTCCTACTTTGTATTGAGGTCACACACAAAGGGCACCTTATAGAGACAGGTTTAAAAGCCATGGCAACAATAGGAACTGACTTTGCAAAATAATACTGCATTTCTTCCTAGTCAATGGTCATGTACACAGTTCCTCATAGAAAAAAAAGGATGTATTCATGTGTGCATGCCCTTTCATTGTTGATGTAAAATTAACTGGCCGGCCACTGCAGGCTGTAGTCAGCACTCTCGGCCAGGATCTTACAGCCGGGTCACCTATTGGGGTTAAAATGGCCTTTCATAATTCATTGCCAACAACAGCACAGCACGCAGTCGGGGAAGGGCGGGGGGGCATGGGTCAGCTCCCATGATGCACCAGGGAACCAAGCCATTTTGTGTGCAAACACAAGACTGTCTGACAGTTGAATAGTCACTGTTCAGTATTCTCAGTGGGTTCCCCTTTATCCACTGTAATGTGGTGCTACAGGTGCTGCCAGACAGAGTGGATATGCAGCGGCACGGTCAACAGGGCGGCGGCGGGACAATCTATTCATCTCATGTTAAGACACATGGCGAGTTTTCCAGAGCTTGCCAGGGGTAGATGTATTGAGATCTGGTCTCTGTGGTGACTGATGACCTTTTGGCTGCCTCTGGGTGTAAATCCCTGTTGGTGCTTAGTGGAGATGAGTGCGACGCCATGAGAGGAGCAAACCTGTGGGTTCGCTCATATCTCCGCCTGCCACCGTAATCCCTGTTCAGATGAGCTATGGCTGCCTGTCCTCTCTCATATGATATCACAGACAAAGGCTTTTTTTTTAAAGAGGTCCACCCGAGGGGGCTTTAATTTCCAATGTAGAGGTGGAAATTGCATTGCTGCCTATTTCAGATGAAGAGGAGCTTTTGGCTTTTAGGATGTACTGCAGCTGTGGATATGTATATGACTGGTGGTGAGGGAAATAAAGGGAAAATGACTGCAGTCAATTACGAAGACTTTTTTATTTCTTTTTATAAAAAAGGACAGCATGCTGTGATGTAGAGGCGACACCTACGTGATGTTAAAAACTCCTACGGACATAAAATGCGTCATCTAGCAGACGGCTCGGATCTGAACTTGAACTACAGCCGGTGCTTCTTCATTCTTACTAGACCTACCTCCAAGAAAAGGCTCACGCAGATACATACAGCTTAACCTTTTAAAAACACAGCCACAGTTCCTGTTTAAATCGATCTAAAATAAAAACCATAATAGCCAGAGCATTCATTCGGCACTGACGGACCATTTCTATTGCAGGGTTAAAGACCGCAATAAACAAAAGTTTTGTATTGAGTAGAAGTTCAAGACAGAGAAATGTACCTGCTCATGCTTACAAGCGTCATAAGAAATAACTTAGTGAATAGTAAACTGCTTTTTCTTCCTGTTGGCATTGGCAGCTTCTTTCGGTTTATCTTTGAGCCAACAGCACTGACGGCCAGCTGACAGCAGTAGCCAGCTGCCGGCCAGCTGCTGGCCGATTGCTTGCAAGGCTCTGCTGGCTTGTTGATGCGAGGGCCGGGGCGTGCGGCTGTGTTGATGAAAACGGGGGGATTAATACAGCCGATGCCAACAGGAATAAGTAAGCAGTGGAGTACCACGTAAGTGTCTCTCTCTAACCAAACACCAGTCTTTCCCATACATAGATTACGGTTTCCTCTTTTTCAAACGGCTGCTTCAAAGTGCAGCTGAAACTGAGAACTGATTAAAGTCGGCCTGAATGGTGCATATGTGATTGTATAGAGTGCAAAAAAAAAAAAATTACTTCCTTAATCGGTGGTGTGACTTAGCTTGTGAATGCCCCCTCGCCTCGTCCCATTGCTTTCGTCGAGCCAAGATGATGCCGCCGTGAAACAACTCTGTAGAGGAGCTTTCATTTACCCTGCCTCATTTAGCCTGGCTGGGAACAGACAGCTGCTCACTCTCCGTCAGCCCCGGAATATCTATCTTCTCATGGACACATCGCGGTTTGAGGCAGACTTTTGACTGTAAATGCGTGCGAGCCATCTACATCATGCAGTCCTCTGAGTTGAAGGCTCCCCCTCTCATAGTGGGGCTGAGCTTGAGCCATTATGTTTCAAACAACAGACTAAAACTAACCATTTTTTGCAAAGTTATAACTGCCTGCTCCCGCGGGATCCCAATCCTAATGCCACATCGACGCAACTCACGGCTCATACTGAAACACTGTTATTCTTAAAGCATCTGTACTGATAAAGGGGGGTATCTTACAGCATTTAACGACAGGGTATCGCGATACATTTCTGGTATTGGTATACCGTGGAACACTTGTCAGCTATACACGCCTGTTTTATTCTAATGAAAGATGAGTGTTAAGTGACAGAGTACCAGAGGCAAAAAGCTGAAGGAGGTCTTAAAAGACAAGTAGCTATTGTGGCCTCCATTTGTGTTGACATTCATTGTCCACAGGGGCATCAATCCTACTGCAGTCAGGCTCATTTGGACAGTGGTGAAACAGAACTCCGCCAGCCTAGATGCGTAGAAGATCTGTCATTTATATGTAAACGACTGCCGTGCTTGTACTTCTGAGTCAAACGTTAAGATGTATGAGAGGAGTTGCCTTTCCAAGTGAAAGCTCCTCCACCTACAAATGAGGCTTTCCATTCCGACTGTGATGGAGCTGAACAAATCCTTTTCCTGCTGCTGGATGACGTTGGTTGAAATGGACATTCATTATGGTATGCTTGTTATTTGGTTGCATTTCTACAGCCTGTGCCCGCTGTACCTGATTTACTATTGTCTCTCTCCTAACAGGTGTGACAACTGTGTGCACATGCATCTATGTGACCGAGGTATCATTTAAAGCCCCCCTCCAGCCAGTTTTACTTCCTGTTTTTTGGTTCTTTCTCAAACAGAGAATGGGGATTGCACTGTTTTTCAACCCAGTTTAGATGAAAGCAGCTCAGATGAATTTACTGTCTATCAGACCACATATGAGACAAGAATTAGCGCAACACAGCGACTCCCTCTCACTCGCTCTCTTCTTTAAAGCGTCCTCCTGGCGAGGCGATCGTCTGGCTGCTACACTGAGGAGCCGCACCGCCGCACGCCGGTCACAGCGCACCGGAGGACGGATAGACATGTTGCCGAGGTCCGCCGTTAGAAATGCTGTTTCGGGAAGTTTTTGAGGTGCACCGTCCACCGGCCCCGCCCGCTCTCGTCTCAGCTCCCAGCACTGACACCGCAATGGGCTGCACTGTGATTCGTTGATTTCTCTAACGGGACTTGTCTCTTGCTTTCTCTTGTCGTCCGGACCTGTTAAGAGCCGGAAAACCTCCAAAACGGCACCGGCTAATTTACGTTAATTTATCTCCAACAGGATGAGACGGTAAAGAAGAGAGAGAGCGAGAGAGAGAAACATTTGGTGTGTTGTGCTAATTCTGCCGGTGGGATTTTGTGTAATTCACTGGGTTGATTGCACCCATCCACTGCACACACATGTTAAAATAAACACACACTAATGTAAGGTGGAGGAAACAAAAAATAAAATGAAAACCCTATTAGCTAATGCAACAAGTTGGGCTACCTAACTACACCTAACTAGCTAACTAACTAGAAGACAAACTGACAGACAGATAAACAGATTTATCAGTTTGCCGCTGCTCAGACTCAAATAAATATGGAATATCATAGAAAATGTCAAAACACACTGGAGGAGGGATTTAAGATAGTTCCAGAGCCAAACAACTGACGGAGGCAGAGGCTGAAGGACGGGGCAGATATTTTTATACAGCAAAGGGCTGTGCACCTGTGAATTAAACCGCTTCAAAAACACACGCACAAAACAAGTGAACAGCGTGTCATGCTCTATGGACATTCCAGCACAGCCTCTACAGGACTGTGTTAAAGGGCCTTTTGTCCAATGAGTTACCTCATCAGCACTCATGGCTCACATGGAGCCTCGGACACATCGACGTGCACTGAGGGGTGAAGGACGCCGGAGCGCTTTCTGTGTTCATAAATGCATGCTCAAATAAAAAGTACCAACCTTTTCTAGCAGGAGCTTGACACAGGAGAGGTGACCCTCGAAACAGGCGGAGATCAGCGGAGTGCAGCCGTGCTTGTCTGGAGCCTGTGGAGGGGGGAAGGCATGAGTGGGAGAAAAACTTCATGTATAAGCAGATCATAGGTACGACCCCAATCCTCATTAGGGGTGTAAGAAAACATCGATGCACATGAGTATCGCGATAGTATGTTATGCAAAACTGTATCGATTCTCCAAAACGCTGTATCGATTTTTAATTAACCTCTTAAGAATCCGACAGCCTGCCTGCTGACTCGGCCGCTGTTCTGAGAGTGAAACTAGAGTGAAGATTCTGGCATCATATTAACCTAGAAAACCTAAGGAACCAACCATGTCATGTGCAGCACACTGCACTTCAACACTATATCTATCTGTCATGTTTCAGGAGCTGAGCTGGTTATCAAGAGAAATAGGAGAAATGCGCAAACATTTTGGGGATTGGGAAAGACTTTATGTTTGCTACAACTTTAATACTTCTGTCTGCGAAGGCCGGACCAGCGGATGCTATGATGCTGAGCTGTTGTATCCAATCTCAGGCATGGGGTGAGATGCACCTAGCTAATGTGAAGCACCCTAGAAACTCTTCACAGTATAGAACACTATTGATCCACAAATAACCGACAAGCATCTTGGTATTGTGAATTGTTCTGTATATTATTTATCCAAAGTTGGTTTCACACTTATCACAAAGCTTTGTTTCCTGCTAAATTGGCTAGAAGTGTATTGGGAGATTCATGCTGCTTTGCACATACAATTCTACTGGTTACTGAACGGGCACATGAGACCTTTAGAAAAAGCTGCAAATTGCAAAAAAAAAAGCTCCCTCTGAATTACAGATGTCGATACTGTTGGATGGGTAAGTGCCCTTTTAGTGGATACGGATCAATCTACTACAAAAAAACGACACCAGAAGAGACTATTGAAGCTCAGGGGTCCTATCAGGCTAAATGTGAGGCGTGGGAAGCCTAGACAATTGTTGAATGAGAGAATGGACAATGGCTGAAATAGCATATGATAAACTGGTTTTAACAGCCAGACTACGTTATTGTTTAACTGCCTGATTTGGCGTGAGCATTATCAGTTTGTTTGCACTAGTGGTTCTCAAACTTTTTTTCCCCAAGTACCACCTCAGAAAATATTTGGCTCTCCAAGTACCACTATTATGACCCATGTTAAAATACAGTAGCGTAGGCCTACCCTATTCAGCAATGCAGAGTTCACGCAGGAGGCAAATTTATTCCTAATAAGAATACTATTTATTGTTGACTTTTGTCAAAGGGGTAGCACGAGAACTGACACTTAAACTCTTCCACACAACTCTCATACTACGCAAGGGGCAGCCTCTCGCACTAGGCCTGCACGATATGAGGAACATCTGCGATGTGCAATAACACTGTTCAATATTGCGATGATGATATGACCTGTGATAAATAAACAAATATTGAAGTGTGCATATTAGCTATACATATACTGTATTTAAAATACAACTGGGCTAAATGTTGTTTCTAGAGCAGCAACAGTAATGTTTACAACAGCAAAGTCACCATATAAACTCCTTCATATCTCACTGGAAACAAATCTAAAATGTTAATAAAATAAATCATATTCCTGACATGAAAATACTAAGTGAAGTTTATAAAGACTGAAGAACACAGACTTCAGTCAGTATCAGTCTTTCCTCCTGTCCTCATTCCTCTGCTGCAGCTAACATTAGGTCTGATAGAGGGAAGAGGGGCTGTTTTGTTTCAGCCAGCTGATGAGTTTACAGGTAAGATATGTGACAAACTAATCTAAACAGTCCGACTACATACTGCCAGCTTTAGTTTTAGCTGGTGTAGCCAAGGGTTACGTCGCTCCGATACTCTATGAAGATAATAAATGAATAACACGGCGGCTCAGTCTGCAGCGCATCACCACTTCACGCCTTCCGTTCCTTCACAATAAACTCCCCGGACTCCCCCTTTAATTTATATTGTACTGTTTAATACTTCTGGTGAATATAATCCAATCAATCTTATTTCCATAAATGTATTTTGTATATAGTTCCCTTTGTTAACACCTTATTTTGAAAACCGGACGTAGTCACTTGTCGATACTTCCGCTAACTTCGCCAAGTCCGTCTCTAGCTCTCCCGTCAGCTCCGTTTTCTTTATACATCCATGGTCAGCTCCATCGGGGCCGTTTGAATGCATTTAACATAATTGTCAGTATATGTCGGTGATCTACGGTCGTAGCGTCGGCCGATTTGACCACGGAGATGTGAGTGACGGCTGGCTTGACCGCACGTTACCGCAATACGATAACGTTTCCTGTCCATGACAGAGTTAGCATGCAGCTTCAGCCGTGATGTCCATCCCTGCTTTTCCTGTCAATGTGTGAAACCCAAAGTGTTTCCATACTTTACTGTATGTGTAGTGTTTACCACTTTGGATTTAAAATGTGAGGGTGCAGGTCGGAACCCCCATGGACCCTCTGCCGACCTTTAAAAAAAAGATCGATTTCAAAATCAAAAACAATGTGGTGGGAGCTGGTTGTAGTGGCTCTTACATTTACATCGGCTCCCTTAGAAATGAGGTATTCCAACACTTCTCTCTGACCGAAGTCTGCAGCGTAGTGCAGAGGCTTCCTCCCACCTTCGAGGGTCCGGTTTACGTCTTCGGCCTGGGAAAGAGAAAGACGACACATTAACAGGGCTGAAATAAATAAACTCGGTGCTGTCACAAGCGAACAGTGTGCATTAAAAGGGAGATCTCGAAACGGACAATCTCACTGTTGATACAAGCCCACACTGACATGCATCCTCTGCCCTTCACTTCCCTGCTGTGGAGCTGTTAGACCTCAGACTGTCAGCCTTGGAGCCAGGAGAAAAGACAGACACACTCGCCACCTTTCGTCGTTCCCTCACCCACACTAACCACACACACAGCTTAGAGTGCGCCAGGTGGCCCTCCAGTGACAATACCTAATGGAAGACATATCAGTCACAGCTGTGGCTGTCAGTTCAGGTCTTCCTCAAAACTGTATATGACTAACTAATTGTCTGAATAAATACGGAGGCAAGTGGGGGTAAAAAGTATTAATGAACTCAGAAGATAGGCCTCCATAACAGAATATAGGAGTAGAATGTGCTATTTTTTTTTAGTATAGGTATATCTTGTTACACGAGAACCTCATATTATGAACACCTGATGTGGGGATGACAGAGCTAGCTTGGTTATCTGGCTCCCCTGGGGCAACAAAGTGCAAATCTCATAAAGTCGAGATGCCGATCAAAGGAGGGAATAGGAAAATAGCACAACTGGAAGATACTGTGTTAATATTATATTGGCGTGAGATTAGACACAATCTGCAATACTTGATATCATAATATTATTTTACAGCTTAAATATTGTCCTAATTCCTACATTACAGTTAAATGATACAAATGTCTGAATTTATACGACAACTGAATTCCTCTAACTGCTGCAGTACCATCAATAGGCCTTCCCAGTGTTCACACTGAGAAGTATGGCAAAATGCAGTGCACTTTAAGTACCCGGATGTTGTTCTCAAACTTCTCACTCTCAATGGTCCCCATCTATGCTACATAGCGGAAAGGGGAGGGACCACCGACCTGTTTCAATCTTGTGAAAATGGCAGGCGCGGAAGCTGCAGCGGTTGTGATTGAAACGGCGAACGCCAAACTATATAAGCTATACATGTGTTTTGTATATACATGGAAGTATCCGATTTGAGACACAGCATTGGACTTGTGATGGCAGGAAAAGCACGGGTGTAGTGAATATAATTAATTATTTCTGCATTCAGTAACGTGCAAATTCTAGGGTCCTGGTGTTGTGGATGCTGGCTCATATGCATTGGCTACTGCACACCTAAATGGAACTGGGCCATCATCAATGTTCCACCTATGCTTTACCGTGACAAGTCAGAATATGAAAAATTAAATTTCTGATGCAAACCATTAAAAAAGCAGAAAACCGTATACAGCTTGTACAATACACTGTGAGTGAATGTGAATGTCCAATTGCAGACAAACCTGTTCAGGTCTGCAACTGTGACCACAGAATAATTATAGCCACTCGCTCACACACCTTTATCACAAACTCCACTGAAGGTCAAGTACAACCCACTGAAGACAATTCTTCATTTCACACCCAATCCCACTGAATCCATTAGCCATGATGGATATCCAACCTCAACCTCTAATAGTGTTTAAATGTTACCTTCAATGGCTGCAGCTCCAACAGCTGATACAATAGAAATGGTTTAATTTCCACGATAGAAAAGACATAAAGCACTGCAGTTGTTTCCACCCAGACTTGTGGAGATAAGGAAATGGTTATGAGTTACAATAGGACCATCAGATATGAGAAAACCCTCCCTTGTGGATGGAAAATGCATCCCTGTTAACGGAAGAGCCTCAAATGTAAAACGACTTCTAACTTTCCAAGGGTATATGCATTAAGGGTGGGAAACAAAATCAATTCTATGTATCACCATTTTTTTTTTAATGATTTTGAAATAGATTTTTTAATGCCATAATCAATATGTTTGCTTCATTTGAGTCTAAGCGGAAGTAGAAGGAAGTTACCGCTTTTATTGTTGTAGTCAGAGTAACATGACGTCATATCCGTTCCGTATCAGTCAACAAAAACAAACCGCAGCCGGCCGCAACGAAGAAGTACAAAACAGCTTAATGTCGGCGTGGATATGACTTGCACATTAAATCCAAAGTGGTAAACACTACATATACAGTAAAGTATGGAAACACTTTGGGTTTCACACATTGCCAGGAAAAGCCGAGCCAGACATCATGGCTAAAGCTGCATGCTAACTCTGTCATGAGCAGGAAACGTTAGTGTATAGGGGTAAAATGCGGTCAAGCCAGCCGTCACTCGCATCTCCATGGTCAAATCGGCCGATGCTACAACTGTAGATCACCGACATTTATGTTAAATGCATTTAAACGGCGCCAATGGAGCTGACCATGGATGTATAAAG